>NC_050574.1:360898169-361165669 GCF_011100635.1 Trichosurus vulpecula
TGTGGAAGTCAAATAGATGGCAGACCCCAGGAAAACACCCATTGATGCTAACACCCATTGATTCTTCCTCAAGGGAGTTCCTCTTAACTATTAGATGTTGTTTTGGCCTCTTACTGGGCATCTTATCAATATAAGTATTCAATAACCATTACTACCACTGTAAGATTGGCTAGTTGTGTGAGATTGGCTTGCCTCAAAAACAAACTACTTATGATAGGGTGGCAAACAATTGCCCAACATCTGGCTCCATTATGAATAATGGTGGCAATGCCATTTATGACGTAAATGATTTCCAACAGCTTCAGCCTTCTATGTGCATCCTTGATCCCATGAAAACCCTTCTCTCCTACAGATCACCTTATTCTATCATCCAGACTCATTCTAAATTTGAGTCTCTCCTTATCTACTCAGTCTTTTCCTGGTGTCCATCAACTCATTCATTTCTTTCCCACTTTATAAAACAAACAAAAGCAAAACAATCTCTGAAAGCAGGGTGAAGGACACATAGGGTAATACAGTGATGTAAGAAACAAAAAATATTAATAAAAGCTTATTTTAAAATAAGCAAATGCAACCTAGATCAATCTAAAAGATCACATGGAAATCAGCCACTTTTGTTTACAGCACAGCAATAAATATTGTCATGAATGTACTCTTCATTGCAACACTGAGCAACAAGTGCAAAATCAAAACCATCACACTACCCAATAATGCTTCATGGACTACATATGAAAGGTGAATTCCATGTATGTGTTTCTGGGATGAAAAGCTTCCACCATCCACTGAGTATGATTCCTTTTTCAAATGCTAAATTCTGGCTACCTGCTTGCTCTCTTAGAAACAAATAACTACCAATTTAGAAACCACTGAAATGTACAAATAAAACCACATAATGCCTTACCCTAAGTGAGAAAACAATTAATGTTAGGAGAATGGTCACAGTAACCATAATTCCCTGGTACCTAGGAGAAAGGCCTAAATCTAGACCCCTGAGTATCTCCACAGTAGAAAACCTGCTTTCTTCCTAAATGCCCCTGGACAAATGGCAGATAGCTCCTGTGGTTAAGGAAGCTCTATTCTTGCTCTTCTGAACCTGGAGGTTCAGAGTCAGCCAAAGTCTAGGTCTGCCTCTATTTGGAGACCATGAAGTACATTTACTTCATGAATGGCATTAACACTATATTATGGAATTGAGCCAGGTGTTGGGCAATTGTCTTTACCCAGTTATGAGTACTTGATTTTGAGACAATATAAGATCACAAAACTAGCCAAATCTATAGTATTCATAATGGCCAATGAATGTGTCAATCCCAGGGAATGAACAGCAAATACTGTTTTCACTGACTTCTGGGAGGTAGCCTTGGGTTGAGTCACAAAGCCTCCAATAATACCCAGGAGAAATACCATCAGGGTCCTCAACCTCCTATACAATACTATTGTTACTACCTACACTAGCCCCACTAAGACTTTAACTCCCACTTCCCTGTCATCTGTTGACTATACTCTCTCCCTGTTCTCTTCCAGAGAACCACTCCTTTAATGAATAGTTTCAACAAAATAAAGAAGAAGAGCAAAATCTGCAAAACCTATCAATACATCCATAAATTTTGAAAATAAATGGACCTTCAGCCTCTTCAAAGGAGTTGGATTGGTACATGTTTTTATTTCTACTCTCTGGGGTCATGCTTATTTATTGTGATTTTGCCATAATTATTTTTTATTGTTTCGTAATCATTCTTTCCATTTAGCTTCTTGTAGTTATTTTGAATACTTTTCCCTGGCTCTGATTACTTTATACCATATCATATTGTGTTAACCATTACTTTTTCTGTGTTCATTATTTCCTTTAGAACAACAACATAGTATCTCACTCACATTTCAAACTTTGCTTATCCATTTTCAAGTCAATGGACTTCTACTTTTTACCCACTTCTTTGCTACTACAATAAAAATGGCACTATAAATATTTTGATGTATAAGGGGACATTGTTCCTATTAGTGATCTCCTTAAGGTATAAGCCTAGTAGTGGAGTCTCTGGATCAAAAATATGGTAATTTTAGCCATTTTACTTGATTAATTTCATATTGTTTTCCCAAATGATTGTACTGATTTACCTCACTGCTAATGCACTAGTATGCCTATCATCCCACAACCCCTACAAAATGTTTCCATCATTTGTGAATTTTGCCAGTTTGCTGCATGTGAGGTAAAACCTAAGTTGTCTAAATTTGCATATCTTATTAATAAATTGGAGCATTCTTTCGTATGATGATTAGTAGTTTGCAGTTTTTGGAGAACTGTTTATATTCTTTAACCAATTCTCTATTAGAATGGTTTTTGCTTCCATGTGTATGTATAAATTAGCTGAAATTGCCCCTATTCTTTATTTTATAAGGATGCATGAACTACTTATAGCTATGAAAAATAGGTGATTGGTTTCTCTTCATTTTTTTAATAGTAGGATCGTTGATATTGACATCATATTGGCATTTAGCATTTATTTTTGAACATGATATAAGATATTGGTCTATGATTGATTTCTACCAACTAGGCTTCCAGTTATCCCAGAAGACTTTTTTTAGCAAAATAGAGAATTCTTTTCTTAGTAATTTATGTTTTTTCTGGTTTGCTGAACACTGGGTTATCAAATTCCTTTATTTCTGATTTTCCCTTGTCTTGTTTGGATCTTGAATACTATTCCACTTCATCCCAACACTATTTTCATTATTTCCCGTGATAATCTAGATATGTTATTTTTCCAAATGATTTTTTGTTGCATTGAGTTTTTTTGAGTATGACTTTAATACACTTGATTGGTACAGTATTACAATAATAAATTAATTATGTTCAGATTTTCATTTTTATTATATTTGTATGGTCCACCATGAGCACATAATACTCATCCAGCGATTTGAGGTTTTTTTAATTGAAGGAAAACTTTAAAATTGAATTTATCCAAGTATTTTGTGTACTTTGATAGAATAACTCCCAAATATTTTACAAATTGTTTAGTCCTTTTGAATGATATTTCCCTTTCTATTATTACCTTTTGGATTTTGTCACTATTACATGGAAGTACTGTTGAGTTTTGATAGATTACTTTGTAGCCTATAGCTTTGGTAAAGCTATGAATTGTCTCACAACCTTTGCTGATTCCGTAGGATTTCCTAAGTAAGTGATCATGTCCAGCTAATTTAGTTAGCATTTCTGGAAATATATAAGATAACAATGGGGAAATAGAACATCCTTGAATTACTTCCCTGTTTATTAGGAAAGCTTCTACTGTATCTAAATTACATGTGGTAATTTTAGTTTTGGAGAGAGACATTGATTTAAGCAATGTCTCCTTGTGAAAATATTTGAAATGGTTTAACATAAATGTCAGTTGTACTTTGTCAAAGGCCATTGTTGCATCTATTGAGATCCTATAGATTGTGCTATTTTGTTTTTTAATATTATTAATTGTGTTGATTGTTTCTCTGATGTTAAACCATCCTTGTATCCCTGGAATTAATTAATCCAACTTGGTCACAATAAATACTTTCTTCTATTAATCACTGTGTTCTGCTGATTGAATATTATTTAAAATGTTTGAATCAATATCAACAAATTATATTGTTCTATAGCTCTTCTGTGTTTTTTTTTTCCTTCCCTGATTTAGGTATCAGGACTATATTCATCTAAGAAAAGAAATGGATAGGATGTTTTCTTTATTATTGAAAATAATTTGTGTAGTATTTGTACTAGTTCCATGTTTTGCTGAAAAAAGTATACTCTTTAGCAGTTTCATTTATAAGATGCTACAGATATTTTTACTCTAGTTTTTCTAGAAATTTATTCAATTCTATATTCTCATTAAAAAACACTTCTGGTTAGATTTGTCCAAATCTGAGAGAGACATTAAAGTCTCTTTTTTCTTATCATACTATTTCCGTGTTGTCTTTGTGAATTGAAATGTTTGGGCATTTGGAACATATACATTTAATATTGATATTTTCCCATGATTCCTTTCATTACAATGTAGCATCCTTATTTTTCTCTTTGTTAGGTTTTTTTTCCTTTGTCTGCTAGCATGAATGAAAATT
The DNA here is from genome assembly GCF_011100635.1 of Trichosurus vulpecula. NCBI lineage: Eukaryota > Metazoa > Chordata > Mammalia > Diprotodontia > Phalangeridae > Trichosurus > Trichosurus vulpecula. Next base: position 360,902,256 of record NC_050574.1, read on the forward strand.
TTACTTTTATCTTTTTTTCAAGTGATGAAGAGAAAACTTTGTACCACTTTCATACTGTGTATGTCTTTGTGGTTTTTAGGTGAATATATATGCTACCAAAAGATCATTGTGTTTTGCTTTACCTAAACTCTCACTCTTTTTCATTTTATTGGATCATTTAATCCATTCATATTTAAAGTTGTGAGAGTTAGAATTATGTTTTCTTCATTTATCTTCAATAATTTTATGAATTAAGATTTTGATTTGTTTGTTCTCTTCTACAAAGAAGATACTCTCCCACCCCCAAGTATCTTTGTTTAATCTATTTTAAGGAATTCTATTGCCACAAGCTCTGTTTCCCTCACTTTACAACCCATTTTTTTTGTTTCTAACTCATTCCCTAGGTTTTTATTTGTTTCACTTAATTTGTTGATTCATTTTTTCAACTTTCACTTTTATCTATTTAATTATTCTCATCTTTTTTCTCTCTCAGCTAATAGAATCCTTTCTGATCTCCTCGCCTTCAATTTTGATTATTAATTTTATTTTCACTTTCTATACCTTCCTCTTAAAAAAATTTCTTTTTGTCTTTCTCTTCACTTACTATTTTCCCTTCAGTTTATTATGGAATTATATTCTTTGATTTGTTGTCCTTACACCTACTCATTCCTTATTCAGTCTATATTTCTCATGTAATAAATTCCAAATACCATTTTTCCCTTTCTTTAGAGGCCTACAATCCCTAAATTGTCTTTATACATTCTGTCTTTGATATTATTATGTTACACTTATGTAGAGATCATGCTTTCTTTTAATGTTATTGTACTTGTTTCTTTTCTTCCAGGTTATACTTCACTTCTGCATATTGAACTCTTAGTCACTTCTTTTTTGCTTCTTTGTTGTAACTCATAGCAGTGAATGCAAGTTTTTTTTTATTCTGCCAATCATTTCTGCTTCACAGATCATAAGTTATGTTTTTGTGATTCTTATATCACTCTTGGAATATTCAAAAACATATTGCTTTGGTTCAATGCTTACTTGGGATTCTGCAAGACCTATATGCTTAATGAAGTACTGATTCATTTTGCTTTCTTTGGCAATATATATTCATATATATTTACACTTGTTTAAAAGCTCTGGAAGCCATAATCTCTTCTATTATTATTATCATCCCTGTTGCTTTAGTTCTATGTGGTCAAATTTTAAACTAAGTTTGTTCCCTCCTTACATCTTTCATAATTTCCATATTTTTCCCCTTATATTCTCCTATCACTCATTTCTTTTTGACTCTTTCCCCTGTGATGGAAGATCTCAGCCTTTTCCCATGATGGAAATTCACTTTTCACTATTGTTAGTCTCTACCACAACTGACTTTGGCAGGGAGAGAATTGGCTTCAACAATATACCAGTCCTTTTTCCTTCAGGCTTAATGAAACCCCCATATATGCACTGGCACTCTGCTCTAGATCACTCTATTCCTTAGTTCTCTGGTTGAATAGTGTTATAATACAGAATATTTCAGCCTCAGAAAGAGGAAACTTTTACTTTTTTGTATTTTAATTTGCTCACAAAGCGTAGAGGTGAAGAGGTGAATTCTGTTGATTTTTTCCATAGAATAATGACTTGAGAAGAAATATTGAGGGTGGTGTGCTGTTAAAAAATATTTTGATAGCAAAAGAATTGCTAAGTGGACCCAATAATACAAAACCATGGATTTTGCCATTCCTAAGTTGATGTGGCTGTTGAGGGAGGGTTTATTCTTGCATTGGGGATTGGGTATTAGCTATCTGCTGTTAATTCATTAGGCTATTGACTCATTAGGGTTCTTTGTGTTGTATCTTATGGAGACAATTGCAGTTAGTTTATCTCTGGCATATAAATGTTATTTTTGGAGAACTTTCAGATATCATGAGAACTGTAGAAAATGGCTAATGCTTCATATTCTAGGTCATATGACCCTAAAGACCCTGGTTTCTATATATTTATAACTCTTGGTGTCTTAACCTGTGAAGGCAGCTCTAATTTATTTTAGGTTTTGTACATAATTCTTATTTTGAAGAGTTTGAGTTAGTATGAGGATTGGAGAAAATTTTTAGGCTTCTTTCTTGTTGATCAAGTGACACTTGAAAGCCTGTCTCTAATTCTGGGAAGAGTATTTTGTAATTATATTCAAATAATTCTTGCATTTTCTTAGCCAAATACCCAGATATTTTAAATATTCTGCCATTATATTAAATAGGATTTCTTTTTTCCATCTCTTCTTGGTGGATTTTGTTGGCATAATGCAATGTGTTGGCTGATTTTTGTGTATCTCTTTTATATCCCACTATTTTAATAATCTATAAATTGCTTCAGTCAGTTTTTTTTCCAGGTGCTTCTCTGTAGTTCTCTAAAAATAACATTATATCATTTGCAAATTAAAAAAAAAAAACTGATGATTTGGTTTCCTCTTTACTTTTGCTTTTTTCTCCACCTCTTTCATTTGTCTTATTGTTCTAGAAAGATTTTTACAAGTATATTATGAATAATATGGCAAGATGAGCCTTCCCTGCTTTACTCCTATGTCATTGGAAAAATTTAAGCTTTCCTTCTTTACAGATATTGCTAGCTCTTTGTTTTATTTCAATATATTTAACACATTGAGGAGTGGTCCATTTATCTCTAAGTTTTTTTTTTAATTTAAAAAAAATTATGTTGAACTATATATGCTCAAAAAAGTCTGCATGTATTGACATAATCAAAATTTTTATTGATTTTGTTGTTAAAATTATTATCTAAATCCATCTGGTCCTGTTTTCCTTTTCCTCTTGGTTTTCTATTATGCTTTGTTAATTTTTTGTCACAGATTGAATTATGTAAATTATCTACTTTTATACTGTTTATTTGGATATTTCATTTTTATATGTCTTTCTATCTCAACTTAGTCATAATGTGCATAATTCTTAAAATATTATTATTTTTCTTTAATAATAATATATTGATTGTATGGGCATTAATTATATTCACCTATAGTTTTCTTCCTCTGCTTTATCTCTACATGCTTAGTAACAGGACCATGTTTATCTCACTGAAGGAGTTAAATGAAATCTATTTTTTGCCATTTTTTTGCAAACAACTTATTTATTATTTTAATTTTTCTCTTAATGTCTTATAGATTCCACTTGTAAATCCATCTGGTCCTGTTTTCCCTTGCCTTTTGGTTTTCCCTTACGCTTGGTTAGTTTTTTGGTCATGGAAATTGAATTATGAAAATTTTCTATTTTTATACTGTTGATCTGGGTATTTCATATTTTGTACATATCCAGCCATCTCATTAGCTGTTTTATTGGCACATAATTGGGCAAAATATTAACTAATATATCTGTATTTCCTCTTCACTTACTGTGATTGTTTTCATTTTTATATTAACAGTATGGTTTTCTTCCTTTTTATCAAGTTAGTTAATAGTTAATTTTTCAAAATAGCTCCATTTTGTCAAATGTTTTTTTTCTTTTTTTCAAGTTTTACATTTGTTTATGTTTTTGCTTTACTAGAGTTTTTTTAGTTGATTGCCCAATTCATTGATTTGTTCTTTCTCTCTTTTAGTGATGAAAATATTTAGAGATAAATTTTCTCATAAGAATCTCTTTGTCTATTCAAAATGTTTGGGTATAATGCTTCATATCTGTGATTTTCTTTAATGAAAGTATCTATTGTTTCTTTGACTTGTTCTTAGACCCACTAATTATGTAAGAATAAATTGTTTAGTCTCTAAGTAAATTTTAATATTTTTGTCAAAAGTCCTTTATTAGATAATTTTTAACTGTGTTATGGCCTGAAAAAATAATGACTTTAATGTTTCTGCCTTACTATACTTGTCCATCAAGTGTTTTTTTTAATGTCCTACAGTATGATGATTTTTTGTAATGGTCCCATGAATTTCTGAGAAATTTTTAATTTTTATACATAAACATGTATACATTCATACATATAAACACACACTAGACATAGTAATCATCACAAATATGTCATACTTGACTTTTCTAAAATAATACTGAAGGGTTTTTTTACTCATTTCTTATTTATCTTTCTGTTTCATTCATCTAGGTATGAAAGGGACACATTGAGGTTCCCAATTGTCATAGGTTATTTTGTTTATTTCTTCCTGTAATTTGATTGATTTTTTTTTCAGATACCTAGATGCTATGCCATTTGGCGCATAAATGTTAAGTACTAATGTTATATCATTATTTATGATGCCTTTAAGCACAATGCTATTTTCCTTATTCTCTCTTTAACCTTGTCTAATTCACTGTTTCCTTGTATGAGCTCATGATTTCTAACTATATTTATAATTTGCCTGAAGCATAATAAATTCTACTCTAACCTTTCATTTTAACTCTGGGTGAATCTCGATGTTTAAAGTGTGCTTCTTACAGACAACCCATCGTTGAATTCTGCAATCTAATCCATTCTATTTCTATCTGTTTTATGGGTGATTTCATCCCATTCGTGTTCACTGATTATACATTTATCTCCATTAATATCTCATAATTTTTCCCTCTTCCCTTCCTATGCCTGTTTTTACAAGAAGCCACTGGAGAAAAAGAAAGAAACTAGTGAAAATTAATCATTTAATACTACTCTCTCCTTATCTTTTTGCTAAGTCCTGGCCCTGCTTCTTAGTTATTGTATTTTTTCTTTCTAATCTTTACATTATAATCAACTTTCCAAAGTTAAAGTTTGTTTTATTTATAACTATTCTTTCTTTGAATCTACTCTCTCTTTTCCATTTCTCCCATCTGTATTCCAGTTGAATTCAATGTGTTTCTGCAACAAACTTTTTTTTTCAAGTGGATGTGTGTTTAACTTTTTTTATTCAGCTTGGGAGGGGGTAGCCAGTGACACAGTGGATAGAGCACTGGGCCTGAAGTCAGGAAAAACTGATTTAAAATTCAGCCTCAGACACTTAATAGCTGTGTAACACTGGACAAATCACTTAACCCTGTTTGCCTCAGTTTCCTCATATGTAAAATGAACTCAAAAAGTAAATGGCAAATCACTTTCATTTCTTTGCCAAGAAATTCTCAAATCATGTCACAGAGTTATATATGACTGAAATGACTGAATAACAACAACAAAATGCCTAGGTGACATGGTGCATAGAGCTCCGGGCCTGGGGTGAGGAAGACTCATCTCCCTGAGTTCATATCTGGCCTCAGATAGTCACTAATTGTGTGACCCTGGCAAGTCACTTAACCCTGTTTGCCTCACTTCTAAAAAAAATTCTAATTAAAGGAACCATCCCTTCACTCACCTCTTAAAGAGGTCTATTCACTGAATGGGCATAACCTCACTCTATGTGAGTACATGAAAAGGCCTTAGCCTAAAAGGGCCAGGGTCTTCCATTGCATCCTAGGTCATTTCCAGTCATCCTGATGAATATTTGGCCACTGGATCCAGATGGCCCTGGAGGAGAAAGTTAGGCTGGTGACCTTGCACAGCCCTTGCTCCTTCAAATCCAAGTCAACTGCAAGTCATGCCATCAGTTCTCTGATGTCATGGTCCTCTTCAAAAAGGAAGGACAAACACACAATATTTGTAAAATGAACTGGAGAAGGAAATGGCAAACCACTCCAGTAACTTTGCCAAGAAAATCCCAAATAAGGTCATGAAAAGTCAGACATAACTGAACAAAACAGCAACAATTCAGTTCAGGAAGACTGAGGTCTCAATCAATAAATAAACTTTTATTAAATGCCTACTATATGTCTCAAAGTCCATTGGTGTGATACTCTCTCCCCTTTGATGGAAATCAATGCCTTGCTCTATATGAGAGGGAAGGCAGATTTATCAGGACTGGGACAGAAGAGGGGTTAATATCTTTGAGCTCTCGAGTTTATCCAAGTCTTTGAATGTTTTTCAATCTTCTTCAATCTCTTTGAGTCTATTCAAGTTCCACAGTGACTCCCGGTGCTTCTGGCTTCCAGCTTCGAGGGAGATGGATGACACCAAACCCCACTTCAGGTTTTGAATGTAAATAAGACACTTGGAAGAAGCAAACAGGAGAGGGGCTAGAAGTCTCCACTATTTCCCTACTTTCAACATGCTATGCTAGGGAATTTACAGAGTGGCCCCTCGATGAGATCTGGGATTCTTTCTCCCTTATTTGGGCTAGTTACATTGTTTCCTCCTCCACTGTATGTTATATCATATGGTATATATTCTTTTATGTGTACTTTCTCTGATTTCTATTTTGCTAATGATTTAAATAAATGGATTTCTTTGCTACCTGCTATGTATGTTCTTTGTGAAACTAGTATTCATGGGAAAGGAGTCAAGTCTTGGATATAAAGGATGGGCTTCCATTCCCAATTGGGAAATAAAGACCAGAAGTTTAATTGTGAACTGAAAACCACATCTCCTAGACTATCAATACTTAAGGAGAAGATAGATATTTTTTTTTAATGCAATTTATTTATTTAACAAATTTGGTTTTCAGCATTGATTTTCACAACAGTTTGAATTACAAATTTTCTCCCCATTTCTGCCCTCCCCCCCCACTCCAAGATGGCATATATTCTGGTTGCCCTGTTCCCCAGTCAGCCCTCCCCTCTATCACCCCCCTCCCCTCTCATCCTCTTTTCCCTTCCTTTCTTGTAGGGCAAGATAAATTTCTACGCCCCATTGCCTGTGTATCTTATTTTTTAGTTGCATACAAAAAGTTTTTTTTGTTTTTGAACATCTGATTTTAAAACTTTGAGTTCCAAATTCCCTTCCCTCTTCCCTTCCCACCCACCCTCCCTAAGAAGTTGAGCAATTCAACCTAGGCCACACATGTATTATTATGTATAACCCTTCCACAATATTCATGTTGTGAAAGGCTAACTACATTTTGCTCCTTCCCAACCCATCCCGCTTTATTGAATTTTCTTCCTTGACCCTGTCCCCTTTCCAAAGTGTTTGTTTTGATTACCTCCACCCCCATCTGCCCTCCATTCCATCATCCCCCTGCCTTTTATTTTTTTTTTTTATCTTCCTCCCTCTTCTTTCCTGTGGGGTAAGATACCCAACTGAGTATGTATGGTATTCCCCCTCAGGCCAAATCTGATGAGAGCAAGGTTCACTCATTCCCCCCTCACCTGCCCACTCCCCTCCTCTCCTAGAACTGCTTCCTCTTGCCACCTTTATGGGAGATAATCCACCCCATTCTATCTCTCCCTGTCTCCCTCTCTCAGTAAGTTACTCTCTCATCCCTTAATTTCATTTTATTTCTTTTAGCTATCTTCCCTTCATCCTCAACTCACCCTGTGTCTGCTCTCTTTCTTTTACATATATATATATATATATATATATATATATATATATATATATATACACATACATACACATACATACATATACACATAGATACATGCATACATACACATTCACTTATATATATACATAAACATATATATATGCATATATATATATGCATATTCCCTTCAACTACCCTAATACTGAGGTCTCATGAATCGTACTCATCATCTTTCCATGTAGGAATGTAAACAAAACAGTTCAACTTTAATAAGTCCCTTGCAATTTCCGTTTCTTGATTACCTTTTCATGCTTCTCTTGATTCTTGTGTTTGAAAGTCAAATTTTCTATTCAGTTCTGGTCTTTTCACTGAGAAAGCTTGAAAGTCCTCCATTTTATTGAAAGTCCATATTTTGCCTTGGAACATGATACTCAGTTTTGCTGGGTAGGTGATTCTAGGTTTTAATCCTAGCTCCATTGACCTCCGGAATATCGCATTCCAAGCCCTTCGATCTCTTAATGTAGAAGCTGCCAGGTCTTGGGTTATTCTGACTGGGTTTCCACAATATTCAAATTGTTTCTTTCTGGCTGCTTGCAGTATTTTCTCCTTGATCTGGGAGCTCTGGAATTTGGCAACAATATTCCTAGGCGATTTCTTTTTGGGATCTATTTGCGGAGGCGATCGATGGATTCTTTCAATTTCTATTTTGCCCTGTGGCTCTAGAATATCAGGGCAGTTCTCCTTGATAATTTCCTGAAAGATGGTATCTAGGCTCTTTTTTTGATCATGGCTTTCAGGTAGTCCAATAATTTTTAAATTATCTCTCCTGGATCTATTTTCCAGGTCAGTGGTTTTTCCAAGGAGATATTTCACATTGTCTTCCATTTTTTCATTCCTCTGGTTCTGTTTTATAATATCCTGATTTCTCATAAAGTCACTAGCTTCCACTTGCTCCAATCTAATTTTTAAAGTAGTATTTTCTTCAGTGGTCTTTTGGACCTCCTTTTCCATTTGGCTAATTCTGCCTTTCAAGGCATTCTTCTCCTCATTGGCTTTTTGGAGCTCTTTTGCCATTTGAGTTAGTCTATTTTGTAAGGTGTTGTTTTCTTCAGTGTATTTTTCAGTATTTTTTTGGGTCTCCTTTAGCAAGTCATTGACTTGTTTTTCATGGTTTTCTCGCATCCTTCTTATTTCTCTTCCCAATTTTTCCTCTACTTCTCTAACTTGCTTTTCCAAATCCTTTTTGAGTTCTTCTATGGTCTGGGGCCAGTTCATGTTTTTCTTGGAGGCTTTGGTTGTAGGCTCTATGACTTTGCTGTCTTCTTTAGGCTGTATGTTTTGGTCTTCCTTGTCACCAAAGAAAGAATCCAAAGTCTGAGACTGAATCTGGGTGCGTTTTCGCGTCCTGGCCATATTCCCAACCAATTAACTTGACCCTTGAGCTCTTCAGTGGGGTATGACTGCTTGTAGATTACAGAGTTCTATGTTCTACATTTGGGGGGGAGGTGCCAGCTCTGTCAGAGCCGCACTCCTCCTTCCCCAAGGACCCCCAGTCCAGACTGGGCTCAGATCTTCGGCAGGCTGTGCACCCCTGCTGTGATCCGCCACTTATTTCCCCCCACCAGGTGGGCCTGGAGCCGGAAGTAACAACAGCTGTAGCTGCCCCACCTCCGCTGCCCCCGGGGCTGGAAGCCGAACCGCGAACTCCTTCCACTCCCGCAGCTTTTCCCACTAACCTTCTCCGCAGTCTTTGGTGTTTGTGGGTCGAGGGGTCTGGTAACTGCTCCAGTATTCAGGGCGCTAGGGCCCCCTCTGCCCGGCTTCCGGTCCGGATCATCCACGCCGCTCAGGCTGGGCTCTGCTCCACTCCGTTCCCAGCTCCCAGCTCCCAGCTCCCAGCTCCGTGTGGAATAGAGCCCACCCAGAGACCATCCGGGCTGTCCTGGGCTGGAGCCCTGCCTCCCTCCGCTGTTCTGTGGGTTCTGCCGTTCTAGAACTGGTTCAGAGCCATTTTTATAGGTTTTTGGAGGGACTCGGGTACGGAGCTCACTCTAGTCCATGCTTACCAGCCGCCATCTTGGCTCCGCCCCCCAGGAGAAGATAGATATAATTCTAACCCAATACCCTATCTCTCTGAGCAGAGGAAAGTAGCCAAGATTCTGGCCCCAACCTCTTGCTTCCACTCCTTGCAGAAATAAAAGCCTCCTATACAGAAGGATGGAGACAGAACAGGCTTAAGTTAAAAGAAGCCAGGGAAGAAAATAGGCAATGATAAAGAAGGAGAGCATTCCAAGCATAGAAGGCAGCCATAGAAAATGCCCAGAGCAGAGGAAATGGAGTACTTTTTTTTTTCTTGGAACAGTAAGAAAGCCAGTGTCCCTGGATTGAAGAACATGTGGCAGGGCATAAAGTATAAAAGACTGAAAGGTAGTATGGCTCTAGGTTATGAAGGGCTTTGAATGCCAAATAGAGGATTTTGTGTTTACTCTTGGAGGTAATAGGGAGCCATTGGAGTTTATCGAATATGATTGTCAGACCTGTGCTTTAGGAAGATCACTTTAGAGGCTGAATATACAATGGATTGGGGTGGGAAGAGTTTTGAGACAGGCAGACCCACCAGCAGGCCATTGCGATAGTTCATGTGTGACAAGGGCATATTTCAAAGTGGTGGCAGTGTCAGAGGAGAGAAGGGGTATATCACAGAGATGTTGCAAATGTGGATGGGCCTTGGCAACAGATTAGATATGGCTCAGGAAATCCTTCTTCTCTATACACTCCAACATGTCTGCAATTATGCTTCTCTAGGAGACTCTCATGTTGATTTGCTTAGCAGGGCCCTGTATCTATAATTTGCTCTGTGGGACTTTGTGCTCTGGGTTCTGAGGGAGGAGTTTGCACCTTTAACCTTTCTTGGAGACCCCAAACTAATGGACTGGGTTAGTGTCTTGGAACCAAGATGAACTCCAGGCAGATCAACACTTCTGGCCTCTCTAGTTGCTCTGGGCACTGAATCACTGATCCCAAACCATCCCTATTAAATTGTTTCTGCTCACATCACTTATCCTATGAGTCAAATTTGTCTTAGGCTAGAAAAATAACCCAGTGTAGTTTCTTCTTATATTTTTCAATTCCAACTTAGTCTGATGATCTCCTTAGATTGTTGCTGAAATAGTTGTTCAGAGGTTGGGCTGTGCTGCTTCCTTCTGCCCTATCATCTTAGCTAATCTTTAGCTGTTTCTTTTTTGAAATTTTCATTATAAAGGATGGCATGCTGTGTGCTGTATGAAGCTAAAGATATTCAGAAATAAATGAGAGGTAAAAACAAAAGGCATCAATTAAAATAGTCAAAAAAGCAGCTAGTTGGTAGAATGAATAGAGCACTAAACCTGGAGCCTGGAAAATGCATGTTCAAATCTAGCCTCCTACTTTCTAGCTTTGTGACTTGGGAAAAGTGATTCAACCTTTTTCTACCTCAGTTTTCTCAACTGTAAAATGAAGATAATAACACCACCCCCCTACCTCCCAGTTTGTTGTGAGGACAAAATGAGATATATTTGTAAAGTTCTTTGAAAATCTTAAAGGTATCTTAAATGGTAGATAAAATTAAATTTGAAACTTCACACAAATTGTACATTATGTAGTTACTTTTTTTTCTTATGTGCTCCTAAAATATATGAAATCTAAAACTGTAAAGGCATTATGACAAGTATCATCATCAATTTATAAATAATGTTGTTCATCCTTCAGTTTTGAAGGAATCCAATGACATCTAAGGGTGATGTCTTAATTCCTGGGTGAATTGGATTTAAGCGAGGTTGAGTTGCACAAAGTCATCAGCCTCACTCTCTCTTCCAGAGTTATCAAAGTCCAGTCATAGGACAAAAGTCAATACAACTGGTGATGGCCTGGAATGCAGTTGATGTCCTTCGCATCTTTGATGTCTGACCAAGCTCTAAGTGTTCGCCAGTGCCTGATTCAGCTTCCTTCCTTTGAAACAAATTGTTCTCATGTGCCCATTCTGAAAGAGAATGTCTTCACATGCTTGAGGTAGACAACTATCTATCTCATTAATGGGTTTGAGGCCTACTAGTTACCCTCAACTTGCTTTAGCCCATTTGCCAAGATGATTTTACTCAGGTGTGGCCAAGCAATATACTACACCTGGAGTCACAGGTGAGCGTTGGGTGGCAGGTCAACAGCAAAGGTGGATGAATGACACTCAAAAGGCTTATAAAGCCCTTGCACTAGATGTACTATTCCTCTCTGAATAGCCCATACATCTCCATAAATAATGTAAACATACATGTATGTGCTTCTAATATCATATTTACTGGGTACTTTTTGCGTTAAATACTAAGGGACATACAAACATGCAACAACACCAAAAAAAGAGGCAAGCCTAACTTCCAGTAGCTTGGAATCTACTGGAAGAAATAAAAAATATGTGTGTATATATTTGCGTGCACACACACACACACACACACACACATATACATACATATATATACGTGTATATGTATATACACGTGTGTGTACACCCATACATATATGCATATATACACACATACACATATGTGCATACACATATACATACATGCATACATGCATACATACATACACACATACACACGCACACATACACACACAGGGTATCCCTGAAGTCTGGACACATAGGAAAATTGACGGCAATGTCAAGTTATTGTATCGAATTCATGTGAATCTTGCAAAGCGCATCAACCTTTGCATCACAAATGATGGAAATCATAGTGAATATGTAATTTGTTAATATTCCAATTAAATAAAATGTGGTTGAAAATTTCATTCATTTCATTTCTCAAAAATATGCATTTTTGCCTATGTGTCCAGACTTCAGGAACACCATATATATGTGTGTGTGTGTGTGCATGTGTGTGTGTGTGTGTGTTTGTGTGTGTATATATACATATATGTATATATATATATATGTGTAAGTACGTATGTGTATACGTATATATGTATGTATGTGTATGTGTGTGTGTATATGCATATGTGTATGTGTGTGTGTATGTATATATGTATATACTGAGTCTGACTAATCTACTAGTTCTTCCTTGATCCCTACTCATGGCCGAGGTCTTAGGCTCAATCCTATGAGGTGTTTCATTCTGCCCAGCTAATATATCCTGGCCCCAAGCCCTGACTCCATTATACTTCACCTTAACCACAACCAGTGTGAATACTTGGCTCTGCTTGAGTCTCTGCTCCCCACCTCAAGCTACCACATCACTCAAGCTGCAGATATCTCTGCCTGAATGAACCACTTGCCCTTTTTATTTGCATATAAAATTAAATTAGCATAGGCTTAAAATTCAAACTAATCTTGCAAAGAAGAGAAAAAAATAAATGAATGAAATGAAATGCTGACAAGATGTTTTGCATTTTGTGTACTAAAAAAGGGAGGAGGTGATTATTGATTTGGTTTTTGTCAGATGAGAGCTTCAGCTTAAGCGTCCAATAGTGGTAATAACTTTAAAGTAAGTCATTCATTTCCTCCTATGTAACCTACCAGTCCCACTATATAAATAAGATAGCATAATATTTAACAAGTCCAAGCTATGTGGAATACAGATTAAGGGTTCAGAATACATCTCACTCAGAACATGTATTCAAGAATATACATACTGTCCTGTCTCTCTTGGATAACAATGGTTTTCTCAATCTATTGTTAGTAGACATGCACCATATTTTGTTTTTTTCTAATCCTGTTAAACAAATTTAAATAGATTCATTTACTTTTTCAACTGCCTTCATTACCTTAGGGGCTCATTTTCAAGTGTGAATTGAAGCAATTCAACCTGAGGTCAGACTAAGTTGGCCCCCCAGCTCCTTGACCAAATTTGAGCCTGGTTTCCAGATACTTCTTAGCCTTATAAAGGCATGTACAAATGAAGTTCATACTACATGTGGTCATTTTTGCTTAAGAACACAAAGGATGAATGAATTACAAAGGGGAGAACCAAAACAACAACTAAAATTCAGTTACTCAGAGCACAAGGAAAAAGGGTGTCCAGCCACCAAATACTGAAGGAGCAGAATTTCTTAATGGAAAAGACTCCACATAAACTTAGCAGTATGGCCTCATTTAGAAGCAAGATTGTATTGAAAAGGATAGGGACTAGAGCTATGATTTCATTTAGTATACAGAATTCCCAGAGGAGGAAACTCCCTCTACCAATATACCTTGACACTTCCTCTGAAGCTTACCATCATATAAAGTTTCCTCAGACATAGAGAGGTCAAGTGACTTGTCCACGATCACAAATTTGCATCAGAAATAAAACCTGACTAGAGTCCAGCTCTCTGTCCACTGTACCAGACTGAGAAGTCTTTCAATATTTTGGGAAGGAGTCAAACCATGGATAAACATTACCAAGAAGATCAGAAAATTGGGTTTAGTGGCCACTGCAACATAGCATCTTCTGCATAAGAACAGGAACTTCCCAATAGTTTAAACTATAGGTACATAGCATAGTATGGACAACATCAGCTTGTTCATAAGCTCTGCAGCTGGAACCTGAAATGTGTGACTTCCTGCTGCTGGACAACTCAACTATAGTTATAACAACTCCAAACTGTTTGCAAAATTGCCAGTTGTGGTTAAGGGTAGATTCGTGGCTACAAAGGGCATTCAAATGAGACAAGCATGGAGTTCCAAGTCATTCCCATAGTTTCATTAACACACCATTTAAAATAAATGAAATAACTACTACATTTAGGAGTCTCCAGTGTATGCCATGTGACTTGATACCTAATGAAAAAAGCAGACCAATCAAATATTAGCTGTAGTATTATTATAGTTCTGGATACCACATGTAAAGGCAAGTATAATACACAAGCAAAATTCAAAGGTTTATTTCATATTTCCTAACAGTCTTAAACTGAAGGAAGACACATATTATATGCACATGTAATATAGTATCACAATCAATTATATACACACATATATACATATAAATATACATATATGTATATATAGATACAAAAATTTACATGTATTTGTATTTATATGCACAAATATATAATACACATTTACACATATACACAAATACATACCAGGCAGCTAGGTGACTTAATGGATGAAATTCCAGGCCTGGAGTCAAGAGGACCTGTGTTCATATCAAGCTTCATGTACTTACTAGCTGTGTGATTCTGGGCAAGTCATTTTACCATTTGCCTCAGATTTGTCATCTGTAAAATGGGCTGGAGAAGGAAAAGACAAATCACTCTAGTATCTATGCCAAGAAAACTCCAAATGGGGTCACAAAGAATTGGACACAAGTGAAATAACTGAACAACAAAAATACATGCATACATACATATATACATAATCACACCCATATATTATGTATATACACACACATACATATGTGTATACATACACACAGATTCTGCATACCTTTTACTGTTTCTCTTTAAGGCAGAAGAGGAAAAGAACTTTACAAGCATGACTATGGTGGACTTTGTGTGCATATATATCTGGCTATGCCTTTGGATTCATCTGAATCAACTTTTTTTCTACCTGACTAGATCATTTTGGTCTAGTTCTTTTTATAATCTGAATCACTGAAATGTGCTACCACATAACAATGTTGCAAATAGTTCAATGATCTGCTCAGTCACATTTCTGGAAAACAATATTTAGTCATTTGTGTACTGGAAGACTGCAACTAATTTAGTATGCCTGTGAGCTCATGCATGGACAGCCATTGTCATATGGATGTCTGGAAGAAACCAGGCAAATTTTGTGGCCTAATACATGTTTTCTACACATATAGGACTTTTAAAAAAGTTGTTTTGTAAGACCCCTTTGTAATCCTAGATCCAAGATGCTTTAAATCAATAAATGAAAAGACAAACATACATCATAGAAAACCAAAGACCAAATCTTAAAACAAAAAATTTTCACAGTATAGTGAAAGTGGTTGAACAAAATGGAGTGGGTAATATTTTTGTTATTATTCTACTTGTATTAGTTCATCCTGAAAGGATTTTTTAAGACCTGCTATACAACTTCTGATACTGCATGCATTTGTGGGAGGCCATAAGTATTCATTAAGCTTAATGGTGACCATTTTGAAAGAGATAATAAATCTTCATGGGAAATTTTCTGCAGTTCTTTTCAAAATCTTGTAGAAATTATAATAAATACTACATAATTAAAGAAAACCCAGTTTGTCTAGCAGAAAAGTGACAACTTATCAGCCTTTATAAAGAACTCACATTAACTCACTAACACTGCAGTGGGAGACCCTGGTCCTTTTAGGCTGAGGCCTTTTCAAATTCTCACTGAAGTAGTCCTGATGAATATCTGGCCACTGGACCCAGATGGTTCTGGAGGACAGAGTGAGGCTGGTGACCTTGCACAGCCCTCCCTCACTCAAATCAAAGTCAACTGCAAGTCATGTCATCATTTTCCTGATGTCATGGTCCACCTCAAAAACAAAGAACAAACACAAACTATGAGTATTCTAAGCTGCCTGAATGGAAACCCAGCCGGTTGGGTAACTCAGTTCATCCTTTCGCTCTCCCTCTCTCCCTCTCCTTCTCCTCTCCAAAGGAAGGTAAGTTTTTATGGCTAGAAGGTGGCCAGTTAACTTGGGGTCTACTGGTGATATTTCTTCCTTCCTTCCCCCTTACTTCCTTCCTTCCTACCTTCCTTCTTTTCTTCCTTCGTTCCTTCCTTTCTTTTTTCCTTCCTTCTTTCCTTCCTTCCTTCCTTCCTTCCTTCCTTTCTTTCTTTCTTTCTTTCTTTCTTTCTTTCTTTCTTTCTCTCTCTCTCTTTCTTTCTTTATTTCTTCTTTTTGTTTCAGACCAAACCTTAAACCCATTTCACTCTGGAGCTCATAGATTGGATCACAATAGGTCCCCAAGCTCCACTTACTGGCTATATTTTAGGCCCTCTTGGCTCAGAATGAATGTCAATAGTAACTGTTTCTCTTTTGACCAGACACCTTGAGGGTCTTTTCCTCCAAGTTTGACTTTTTTAATTAAAGGTGCCATCCATTGACTCACTTCTTAAAGAGGCCTATTCACTGAATGGGTGTTACCTCACTCAATGTGAGAACCTGAAAAGACCTTAGCCTAAAAAGACCAGGGTCTCCCATTGCATCCTGTGCTATTTCCAGTACTCTTGATCAATATTTCATCAATAGATTCAGATTGCTCTAGAGGAGAAAGTGAGACTGGTGACCTTTCACAACCCTCCCTCTCAAATCAAAGTCAACTGCAAGTCATCACCATTTCCCTGATGTCATAGTCCTCTTCAAAAATGAAGAACAAACATAACACTAACACCAATCCTCTACAAAATAATTGTTTTATAGAACTAGAAAAAATAGTAATAAAATTCATCTGGAAGAAGAAAAAGTCAAGAATATCAAGGGAATCAATTTAAAAAAAAATAAAGGAAGATGTCAGAGCAGTTCCAGATTTTGAACTATATTAAAAAGCTGAAATCATAAAAACAAACTGGTTCTGGCTAAAAAATAGAGCGGTGGATCAGTGGAGTAAATTAGGTACACCATACAGTAGTAAATGACCATATAAATCTAGCATTTAATATTTAATCTTGTATTTAATAAACACAATAATCCAAACCTTTGGAGTATAAACTCACCGTATGACAAAAATTGCTGGGAAAATTTGAAAGCAACTTGGCAAAAGCTAGGCGTAGACTAACAACTCACACCATATAGAAAGATAAAGTCAAAATGGATAAATTATTTGAACATAAAAGGTGATAGATAAATAAAATAGGGTACCAAGGAAAAATATACCTGATGTATGTACAGATAACAGAAGAATTTATGACCAAATAAGAGATAGAGAATATGACAGACAGTAAAACAGGAAATTTTGATTACATGAACTTAAAAGACTTTTATACAAATAAAACTAATGCAGCCAAAATTAGAAGCAAAACAGAAAGCTGGGAAAGGGGGGAGGATTTACAGCAAGTTTCTCTGATAAAGGCCTTATTTCCTAAATATATGGGGAACTGAGCCAAATTTATAAAAATAAGAGCCATTCCTCAATTGATAAATGGTCAAAGGATATGAATGGGCAACTTTCAGGAGAAATCAAACCTATTGGTAGTCACATGAAAAAATGCTCTAAATCACTATTAATTAGAGAAATGCTAATTAAAACAACTCTGAGATACCACCTCACACTTATTAAGTTGCCTAACATGGCACAAAAGGAAAATGACATATGTTTGGGTGGGAGTGATATAGAAAAATCAGGACACTAAGGCACTGTTGGTGGAGTTGAGAACTAATCCAACATTCTGGAGAAAAATTTGGAAACACACACAAAGGGCTATAAAGTTGTTCATATCCTTCAACCCAGCAATACCACTAATAGGCTGGGTCCAAAATAGATCAAAGAAAATGTAAAATCACCTCTTTGTACAAAAATGTTGTAGGAGCTCTTGTGTGGGCAAAGAATTAGAAATTGAGGGGTTGCCTATCAATTGAGGAATGACTGAATAAGTTATGCCATATGATTCTGATGGAATACTATTGTGCTATAAAAAATGATCAGCAGGATTGTTTCAGGAAAAAAAACCTGGGAAGACTTATATGAAGTCATACAAAGTTAAGCTAGCAAAACCAGAACATTGCACATGGTAGCAGCAATATTATAAATAACTGTGAAAGACTCAGCTACTATGATCAAGACAGTAATCCAATAAAATTTTGAAGGATGAAAAATGCTATCTATTTCCAGAGAAACAACTGATGAACTCTAAATGCAGAAAGAAGCATATTTTTATTTCTTTATTTTTATTGTTTAAAGTTTGCATTTTCTTTCACAACATGGCTAACACGGAAATATGTTTTGCATGACTTCACACGTATACTTGATATTAAATTGTTTGCCTCCTCAAATAGTGTGGAGGGCCATGAAGGAGAGAGAGAATTTAAAGCTAAAAGCATAATTTAAATGAATATTGAATTTTTACATGTAATTTGGAAATGATGAAATAAATAAAAAATGATTTTAAAAAACAGTCTTTAAATGCACTTGTGCCTCAGGATCTGGAATTTCACAGTCCTGAAAATGACACAAATAAAATTTCCCATTTAAATGCTGTGCATAAAATGAAAACTAAAGACAGTTTTAAAATTACTTCAAGTTTCCCAATGAACTTTACAACTTTTATTGTTTTATTCTGTGCTTACTGGTTCCCTCATTTCCTAAAGTAACATCTATGAATCAACAGTTAAAAAAAAGCATTAATAACTCAGAATCTTTGTTACTTATAAATCCAAGTACCTCAATGAGCTTTATAAAGTTTAAACCCTAGCCAGCAGTGCGCCCCCAAAAAAGTAACTAGAAAATTGGCCATTATTCAAAAATTCTAGGTGACACAAACAGATAAATTTGAGCTAATACATTTTCTAACTTGAAAGTTCTACCTTCACCTTATTAATTATGCATCATTGCTGATGGACAATTTTATAGGAAAATAGATCATAGATTTAGAGCTGGAAGGGATCCTTAAGGCCACTTCGTCCAACTCCCTCATTTTCCAGATGAGGAAATAAGGCCCAACAACATTAGGCATGCTTTCCAAGGACACTCAAGTAGTATTTAATACAAGATTTGAATAAGGTCCTCTGACTCTAATTGTCCCACTATATCAAACTGTATAGACCTGTTCTACTAATGAGGTGAATATTACTCTATTAAATGAATTGGATTATTTCTCCTTCTCAGTTGATTAATTTTTAGTCACATGTCCCTCAGATGGAAATTAATAATATAATCATATTTATCTCTAAGAATAACAATTATAAATTCATGAATTAGAGTCTGATTTATAATTTTGCTTTAAAGGAGAATCATTCGAGGACAACTTAGGGTAGGACCTACATATTAATTGTGAAAAAATATGTAAAATTAACATATTTAGTATTAATGAAATTTCAGCCACCTAATTATTTGCTGACAGTCACTAATAACTTCCAAGATGGTATGCCAGACTATTTTAAACAAAGAATGGTTACCTATAAACACTTCCTTGAAGGGAAGTCAGCAAATTTGGTGAAAATTTGAGAATAAATAAGTGTGAGTTTTCCCTTACTGGAGCTGGCAGTGGGCACTGAACATGATAAAGTGTGCAAGACTAGAACTATGGAAAAGAATTATCTCCTCTTAGGAGGTAATTCACAGCTACTATTAAGCTGTGCTTATCTAGTATGTGTTTCATTTTAAATCCTGAGGAAGGCCATTCTTTCAAGTCAAAGAATGTCCTAGAACCTTTTCGTAGGAAATGGTTCCTGGACAATTCCCAGGTGCTATTCAGAGAAAAGATGTTTACTTTTTGTTTTAATTTTTACTTTTTTTACAAAGTTGTAACAGTAACCAAAGTGGGAGTTTTTGTTTTGCTCTTTTTTTCTTTTGTAGTTCTAGTTCTTCTTAGCACTAAGGTAATCAAGTGCTTTTGATTGAGACTTGCCTTTGTTTGAACCAAGAGTCTTTGATTAATCAAGAGTCTTTGATGATCTGCCTATGTCACAAGAAAGCCTAAGTCACGTAAGTTCAAGTCACATGGTTCTGACACCCTCTGACCCTGAAGAAGTATATGTGTATATATATATATATATATATATATATATATATATATATATATATATATATATATACTCTGAGGTTAGCATTTTGCTTTGGGAACTCACTCATTTGAAGAGTGCTTCTGTGGTTTGGCTAGACAAGACTCTGGGTAGCCGTTAAGGAGTCCCTCAGCTTTGAAAACCCAGATGTTGGTGCTTCTCTCTATGGTAACTACATATGTATTACTACATACAGACAGTTAGAAGCCCTAACTGCTGATTTATGTTATTTGCTCTGTTTATATAATTTCTGCTTGTAATTTCTGTTTGTGTTTTCTCTGAAGTTCAGGGTCCTGACTTTTCCCCCTGAATTAAGTGAATGATATATCTATGTTTAGTTAAAGTGAGATTTGTAAACCCCTTAAAGTTGCTTTCCTTAGAAAAGCAGATCAAAGAACCTGTGCTAGCAACCCTCCTGTGTGCTGGTGTTGTTGGTCTTACATGTCCGCAGTAACTGCTAGTAACGTTGTTACAGAAGTATGCACTATTTTTAAAATTTATTTCCAGTCACCCAGATTTCCAGGTCTGTATATGCTGTTTCTTTGCCCCATGTCCCCAAATTACCGCAGTCCTCAAAAGAGAGACAAAAGGAGTCCTGGCATCTGTAGATCTTTTCTCATTCAGTTCTTTCGGGCTCCTGTGGTGTTAATGTGATTAAAGATCTACCCTGCCCATTCAATAGGGCCTTTACTTATATCCTTTACTTGCTAGGTAGGAAGCCCCAGGCCCACACCCTTTCACCAACTAGGAATGAGGTCCCAGGCCTACACCCTTTTGCTAATGAAGTCATGAGGGATTTGAAGCCCTCAGGGCCCTATGCAGAGGTGCTAAGACCAGAGCCAATTGTATGTGCACTGAACTTTAGCCAATCGGATGTGTAGGAATTCAGCCAATCAGAGACTTGAGTTCTAGCCAATCAAATGCCAGCTAGAAATATATATATACATAGAGGCAGCAAATATCAAGAGGCTGTTGAAGAGCAGACATTGAGAGAAAACCAGCATTGAGAGAGACTGCAGAGAAGAGAGTGCAGACCAGAGTTGCAGAGATCAAAGAGCTGAGAATCTACAGCATTGAGAGATTGGAGAAGCAAGAGTCCAGAGAATCCATGAGACTGCAAGGCTCTGAAGACTACGAGGGCGTTCAGAATCGTGGGAGAGGACTCAAGCAAGCAGACAGGATTTGTGAATGATTGTTTACAGGAAGGCCCTAGTGGGGGGAAGGTTACACGATGACTTGATTCCTTGCTATAATACTGTTTTATAATTTCCTTTTTTCTACATTGAGGTAGGCTTACTGGTTTTGGAATATAATTACTGCTATATCGAATTGGAGTTAATGGTCTTGGCATTGGATACTCTGGTGGCTAAATAAATGTTATACTTCCTCTACCTTCTACCTAGAGAGTTTTTCATACTTTGAGATTTTGAACCATACAGGCATATTCATGGTCATCCTCTAGGTCATGAATCTTGCCTTACTAACACAGTTCCTCACTTGAATAGTAGTTCCATTCTGTAGCTTGGCTTCTTAAGAGGGCAATAATTTTTGTTTTCTTCTGAACATTAAAAAACCATGAAACAAAACAACATGTCTTAAGCAAAACTACATAGAATCACTTCAAAGCAATCACCAGTTATTTCAGTATTGCCTTTATCTAAAGCAAGGGGCACTGAGTTCTTCTTAACAATATATATTTGTTCTGCTTTATTTTTTATGGGTAACTAGTATCCATTAAAAAATCTGGTCTAGAACCTACTTAGTTCACAATTTCCACTTGCTACATTAGACATAAATTTGAACTAAGGTCAGAGCTGAAGAAACTTTATTCAGAAATGTTCATACCCTTGAAATAATTCAGCAAGAAATGTGATTCCCCTTGGAGAAGGTAAAGGTAATTCTCAGCTAGAAAATGTGTCATTTAATAAATGGCTTTCAATTACCCCTTCTATTTGAAGAAGTATTGTGTCCCTTAATGGCTATATTGAAATGTCTATGTATGTGGCAGTGGTCATATATGAAATTTAGATTAAAATCAAAAGGGCATCACATTAATTCTCCATCACATTGATTCTCATGATTTGTAAATCCCTCCACTGTGCTGGGGTAAAAAAAATACTATCAAAAAGATCAGCATAGAGGTAAGGCTTACATGATAGTTAAAATGCAGACTGAAAGGCTGCTAATTCTTAGCATTAACAATAAGAGCCAGCATTTATATAGACCTTTGAGGTTTACAAAAAGTGTTTTACATATGTTATGCCATTTGATTTCGTTAAATTGATTGTGTTTCTTTTTTGAATGATGTTACCCAAGACTTGTGGTTTTCTTGAAGAACTCGGAGGATGTTTGTACAGGATTAGAGTTAGGGTAACACAATTTATATACATAGGTACTTGAACTATGCTCTCAGGCATTCTTCTCTCCCCTGTTACTCCAGAGAAAACTGACATTTTTTTTTCAATATGCCTCCCTCTAGTATTAAGACATTGATAGGAAAAATTACTTGAGTTTCTATCTTTTGTGATTCCACTCCTGGGAACTATTCTGCAAGCTATGCCCAGATAAACTCTCACTCAGCAAAAATCTCCATTTCAGCATCACCTAATGCATCAACCTCATTCCTGCAGTTCGAGTTTTGCTGTTAAAAACTCAAAGACTATGAGATTTATTTAAGAAAAAAAGAATAAAATGCTGATATAATGAAGATGATCAAAGACATGGAAAATTGGACCCCCTTCATATAATTGGGTAACCTCCACACGTTTGAAGCAGAGATGTGGTTGCTCCAAAGTTCGTGTTTTTATTTGAAGGGAATAAGACTACTGATCTATAAACTCAGAACAGAGCTTAATCAGAAAAAATAGTAAATTTTAGTAAATTGAAACTGTTCTTTTATTTTCAATTCAGAGACACTGAGCATTGTCTTTTGGCTAGGAAATTAATAAGGTTAGGAGAAGGATCCAATTTTCCACTGAGGCCCCCAAACAGTACAGAAATACCTATAAAGATTCTAATTGCCACTCCCTACTTTGACAAATAGGCTACATAATTGAAGCAGTACCTGAATCCCCTTAATGATAAAAATAAGCACAATTTTGCATTGTTTCTATTTTCACATTGGCCAGGACCAATGAGGTTTCCAAGCTCACAGATCTGAACATAGACATGGTAATACTTTTCTAAATAGCAACCCCACATTTGCAACTAGTACACTGCAAATTGCTAGTGCAATTTAAACTAGGCCAGTAGAGAGTATTTTTAATTGACTTTGCCATGCTTGTGTAGTAGTAAAATAAATGCAAATTAGTTCCAGGGAGCCCGTGGGATTTGATGTAAGACACCAATGGTGAAATCCATTTACAATAACATATCTTTATTTTCCCTTGGTATTCATTGCAAGGGTTCATTCAAATTACTGCAGAGAGTTCATTCAAATTGTGTTTATTAAAATAGAGGAAATGAATGTGTGCAAGGCAACTAAAATACTAGTATAGACATAAACTTCTAAAACTGTTAATACTGGCACTTTGTTTTCTACATTTTCAATACTGTTTCTGTAGAAGTCACTAGATGTCCTAATGAGCTGTGTTTAATCATCTGGCTTATTTTGGTGTGATTTCCTCTTTCAAGACTTTTTTTTTAAATTCCAAAACTTTGGTTTTTAAAGTAAACCCTAATCCTAAATTCAAAAGACTAGTTAATCTACCATGTTCTTATTCCCAGGTTTTTATCACCACTTACAACCAGCCTTGTCCATAACTCAAATCTCTGCCTTGGCAGAAATATATGTAGCTTTCTCTATAGAGTCCTAAACAGTGGTGAAGTGTTTCTGTCATGGCCTATATTATGCAACTAGGGCCACGATTGTTCTTTGCTTCTTGAAGGTAACAGCAATATAATGTATTACCCTTACAGAATTCATTTAACAAACAGGAAGCACAGTTGAGTATAAATGATGACAAAGCTGTTTAAAAAGTAAGAGAAAAAATAAGTCCAAAAGTTCTTTTTATCACACTGATAAAATACCACCTGCTCATGATGGGTATTTGACTTGAATTTAGTCTTTAAAAAAATCAATCAAATCACTTGGTTAATGTAAATGCTACTTTATCACTGAATTATGATATAGAACATTGAGGAATGAGATGAAATTTGTAAAAGGATGATTTCATTTCCAAACCATTTTTTATGATTGCACACCCTTCTGATTAAAGTTCTCCTTTACTTCTGTATGCTTGCTTTCCTCACATAATCAATAAAAAATACTAAGCACCTAATATGTGTACTGTGCTAAGTGCTGAATGATATTATCCCCTGTTTTCTAGGAGGAAAAAATCTTGCTCCTTCAAAAACCTTACTTGACACCAAGAAATATTTTTAATACTATTTTATTTTCCACAATTACATGTCAAGACAATTTTTAGTATTCATTTTTACAAGATTTTGAATTCCAAATTTTTATTCCTCCTTCCCTACTTTCCCTCTTCCTAAAATGGTAGCCAATGTGATATAAGTTACACATGGGCTATCACGCAAAACATATTTCTATATTAGTCACAGTTGTGAAAGAAGAAACAGATCAAAAGAAAAAAAGCATAAAAAAGAATAAAGAGAAAAAAGTATGCTTCAATTTGTATTGACTCCATAGTTCTTTATCTGGATGTGGACAGCATTTTCCTTCATGAATTCTTTATATTTGTCTTGGACCATTGTGTTGCTGAG
The DNA here is from genome assembly GCF_011100635.1 of Trichosurus vulpecula. Classification (NCBI taxonomy): domain Eukaryota; kingdom Metazoa; phylum Chordata; class Mammalia; order Diprotodontia; family Phalangeridae; genus Trichosurus; species Trichosurus vulpecula. The sequence goes on from NC_050574.1 coordinate 360,926,898, forward strand.
AAGACCTGAGTCATTCGTAGTTGATCATCACACCATGTTGCTGACACATTGTACAATGTTTTCTTGCTTCTGCTCATTTAACTTTGCATCAGTTCATACAAATCTTCCCAAATTTTTCTGAAATCTGATTGTCCAACATTTTTTATTGCACAATACTATTCATATACCATAGCTTATTAAGATATTCCCTAATTGACAGGAATCTCTGCAACTTCCAATATTTTGCCATCACAAAAAGATCTGCTATAGATATTTTTGTGCGTGTAGGTGATTTTCCCTTTTTATGATCTCTTTGCAATACAGACCTAGAAGTGGTTTTGCTGGATCAAAGGATATGCACAGTTTGGTTGCCCTTTGGGTATAGCTCCAAATCACTCTCCAGAATGATTGGATCAGTTCACAACTCCACCAACAGTGCATTAGTGTCTCAGTTTTCTCACATCTCCAATATTTATCATTTTCTTTTTTTGTCATATTAGCCAAATTGAAACAAGTGAGATGGTACCTCAGAGATGTTTTAATTTGCATTTGTCTAATCAAGTGATTTAGAGAACATCTTCATATACTTGTAGAGAAGTTTGATTGCTTTATCTAAAATCTGCATGTTCATATCTTTGGACTATTTACAAATTGGGGTTGTAATGGCTTGTATTCTTGTAAATTTGACTCAGTTCTCTATGTATTTGAGAAATAAGTCCTTTATCAGAGGTACTTGCTATAAATATTATTTCCTAGTTTTTTTGCTTTCCTTCTAACCTTGGTTGCATTTGTTTTGTTCCTGTAAATGGTTTTTAATTTAATGTAATCAAAATTATCTATTTTATATTTTGTAATGTTCTCTCTCTTGTTTGGTCATGAATTCTTCCCTTTGCCATAGATCTGACATATAGATTCTGTATTGCTCTTCTAATTTGCTCTTCTAATTTTATGTTTAAATCATGCCCCCATTTTGACCTTTTGTTGGTTCATGGTGTGAGATGTTGGTCTATACCTAATTTGTGCCCTATAGTTTTCCAGCTTTCCCAGAAGTTTGTCAAATAGTGAGTTCTTATCCCAAAGACTGGAGTTTTGGGGTTTATCAAACACTCGGTTACTATGGTCATTTACTACTGTATCTTATTTTACTAATCTATCACACTGATCAACCATTTTATTTCTTAGCCATTACTAGACTGTTTTGATGATAACTACTTTATGATATAATTTGAGATATGGTATTTCTAGGCCACCTTCTTTTGTATTTTTTTTTCATTAATTCCCTTGATATTCCCGACCCTTTGATCTTGCAGGTGAATGTTGTTGTTATTTCTTTTAGCTCTATAAAATAATTTTTGGTAGTTTGATTGGTATGGCACTTAATAAATAAATTAACTTAAATAGAATTGTCATTTGTATTATGTAGGATCAGTCTACACATGAGAAATGGATATTTTTCTAACTGTTTAGATCTGACTGTATTTGTGTGAAAAGTGTTTTTAAATTGTGTCATATGATTCCTGTTTTGTCTTGACAGGTAAACTCCCAAGTATTTTATATTGTTTACAGTTATTTTAAATGGAATTTCTCTTTCTCTTGCTGCTGAGCTTTATTGGTCATATAAAGAAATGCTAATTATTTATGTGGGTTTATCTTATATACTGCAACTTTGCTTTAGTTGTTCATTATTTCAAGTAGTTTTTTAGTTGATTCTTTAATGTTCTCTAAGTATATCATCATATCATCTGCCAAAATTCATAGCCTTGTTTCCTCATGGCCTAGTCTAATTCCCTCAATTTCTTTTTCTTCTCTTTTTGCTGTAGCTAACATTTCTAGTACAATATTGAATAATAGCTGTGATAATGGGCGTCCTTGCTTCACCCCTGTTTTTATCGAAATGGCTTCTAGCTTATCCCCATTACAAATAATGCTTGCTGTTGGTTATAGATAGATTCTGCTTATCGTTTTGAGGAATGCTCCCTTTATTTCTATGTTCTTTATAGTATTTTTAAAAGGAATAGATGCCATATTTTGTCAAAAGCTTTTCAGCATCTATTGAGATAATCATATGTTTTCTATTCATTAAGTTATTGATATGGTGAATTATGTTAATACTTTCCCTTATATTACACCAACCCTGAATTCCTGGTATAAATCCTGCCTGGTCATGGTATATAACCCATGTGATATATTGATGTAATCGCTTTGCTAGTATTTTGTTCAAAGTTTTTGCATCAATATTCATTAAGGAACTTGGCCTATAATTTTCTTTGTCTGCTTTAGCTCTTCCTGGTTTAGGCTTCAGCACCATATTTGTGTCATAAAAGGACTTGTAGGACTCCTTCACCTATTATTTTAATCATCATGGGTTCTTTCAATGCCTATTTTGCCCTCCAGTTCCAGGTTACCAGAGCAGTTTTCCCCGATAATTTCTTGAAAAATTTTGTCAAGGTCCTCCTTTTAATTTTGGCTTTCAGGTAGTCCAATGATTTTGACAATGTCTCTCTCAGATCTATTTTCTTGGTCAGTTGTTTTTCTAATGAGGTATTTTACATTTTTTCTGTTTTTTCATTCCTTTGAATCTGATTGATTGACTCTTGATGTCGCAGAGTCATTAGCTTCCACTTGCCCAATTCTGACTTTTAAGGACTTGGTTTTCCTCATTTAGCTTTTGTACTTCCTCTTCCATTTGGCCAATTATACTTTTTAAGCAGTTGTTTTCTTTTTTCCAAGTTATTGATTCTTTTTTTTTCTTTTTTTGTTTGTTTTAAGAAATATTTTGTTATTACCTGCATTTATAGGACAATTCCAAAGTGGTTTCAAAGTTCTGGGGGAAAATGTGGAATAGGTGATTCAGTGGCCAAAGAATCCATTTGTTCAGTCTTGACTGAATACCTTACTGTGATGAGTTATTTCCCCCACTAACAAGAGCTCATTTAGTCAGTTTCAGGCAGCAAAATTAGTTTTCAGTCAATCCAGATGTGGTCCTCTGGCCTAGGCTCCTTGTTTTACCATTGGTTTTTGTAGTCACCAGAGCAGAAAGGTGTGATCATTCTTTTGCTTTCCTTTTGTTGACTCTTTTCTCATAATTCTCTTGCATAACTCTCATTTCTATTCCCAATTTTTCTTCTACCTCTCTCATATGATCTTTAGGCTCCTTTTTGAGCTTGTCCACAAGTTCTTTCTTGGCTTGAGACCACTTCCTATTTTTCTTTGAGGTTTTGCCCATATGGTATTTTTCACATCGTTTTCCTATTCTGAGTTTGTGTCTTGGTCTTCCCTCTCACCATAATAATTTTCCATGGACACATTCTTTATTGTTGTTGTTGTTGTTGTTTTCCTCATCTTTTTTCAGCCTCTTTCATTTCTTTTAAATTTGAGTTCTACTCCCAGAGTGGAAGGGGCACTTTCTCAGGCTTCTTATGTCAGAGGCAGGAGGCCCTGGCTATTCACCTGGTACTGCACTTATGTTACCCATAGAGGAACATTGGGTCTGATGCTGTGCTGAGGCATTCTGGTGGCTGGTGCTGATGAAGACATAAGGATCTGGCAGCTTCTCTGGTATGGAACTGGGATCCTAGTGTTGGTGTCTAGTATGTACTGAGGCTATTGGGCAGCTTCTGAATTTCCCCAGGGCTACATTGAAGTACATGGAGGTCTGGCAGCTGGAGGCAGCCTGTTTGCTTGGGGCTACACTGAAGTATGTGCTGCTTCTCAGAGCTCAAGTCTGCCCATAACCCTGGCTAAACTGAGGCACATGGGGCTGCCTAGAACTGGCATTTGCCTTCTTCCCCACACTGCAGCTCAGGATCTCCTGCTGGTGTGCTGAGGTGGGGTTTGCTGGGATGCTTCCTGTCCTGGACTGCACTACTCCTTTTAACCCAGGTGAGATAGACCATACCTGCCAATCTTCCAAGTTTATTGTGCTAAAAGATTGTTTCACCACATCTATTTGCTGGTTCTGCTATTCCAGGACTTTTTGAGGTATTATTTTATGGTTATTTGAATTTGAATATGGGAGAGTTACAGCAATTTATAGCCTTCTTGGCTCCGGAAAATATTTTGAAGATGCTAATATTAACAAAAAGAACAGATAAGCTGGAGATACAGGAAGTATTGAATGGAGAGCTTTTTGCCCAATTTATCATGACCTTTTCTGCTCTACAAGTTTTTTGTACCCATCCCCTCAAGGAGGTTTTGGGAGTAGAAAAAATTTGGGATCATAAAGAGAATGTGGATGGTTTCTAGCTGGCTTTCATCATACGGCACATAAGAATGCTTAGGAATATGAACACTTAATCATTGGCGAAGTTTACAGTTTTATTTCACCATAAGCTAAGAAACTCATAGAGGGAATAACCCAACATGTAGTCCCAGCTAAACTCTTTTGTAAATGCTTTGAAAGGTGTATATATACTATCTTTTCATTATTTTCTTCATCCTATGAGCACAGAGAATAATGATTTGTTTTTTCATTCATGTGTGCATTCTATCGTATTCATGAAAGTTACCTCTTAGACACATCCCCTTCTTACATTATGGCCATACTCCTTCCTAAAAATGGATTTTTAAAGGTTGTTGGAGGTGGCTTTAAAGCCAGCATCCTCTTAGGTCAAGTTCAATGTCAGGATGGAGAGATACAAGTCATTGAAAAGTAAAAGGAGATTAAATTCGCCTTAAGAGAGTAGGGATATACAACAAAAATACAATGGATTTAGCTTCTCTGCAGTTATATTGAAATGGATTTAGTAATCAGTCCATGAGTTTGTGAAGGACAGTCTCAGACTTCATATGGCTGCTACTTTTATTCCCTTAAATGACTAGGAAGTTTTGTTAAGGAAGTTAGGACCATTGATAGCCTTCAGGACACTTGGTTCCTTTTTAGGGAAAGCTAATTCCTCTCCTAGGAGAAAGGATGAAAACCTGTGCTTACCAGATATTTTGACTGGGATGAAAGAAGCTGCATTAGAGGAACAGGAGCCAATAAATTTTTGGATTCCTTTACACAGAAGGGAAAGAAGAGAGTAGTCCTAAACCTCATTATGAGGAAATGCTGATAGATTAAATTCATTGTTGGCATGAAGAGACATGAGTTGTTCAATAGTTAACAAAAGGAGGTTAAATTTGCCCTAACACTACAAGGATATACAACAAGAATACAATGCCATTTAGCTTCTCTTGAGTAATATTGAAATGGATTTAGTAATCAGGTCACGAGATTGTTAAAGAAGATCCTATCACCAATCAGTGAAAATTATGTACCTGTGTGATATACTTCAACTCATCCTTAGTCATCCTCAATATTTATCTTTTAAAAAATATCTCCTTTGTTAAAAAAAAAACTAAATAAGATAAACAAATATAATCCCCTTTGTTAATTATGATTTTATCCAGCTCATTGTTTTAATTTCAGTAATTTTATTAAACTCCATTTTTAACTATGTTAGTAAGTTTGGTTGGTGAAGTCTGTTAACATTTTCAAAGGAATTGATTTTAATGTTGTTCCTGTTTCTCTAATTTTTGTTGTTTTCAACTATATATATATGTATATGTATATATGTGTATATATATGTATGTGTGTATATATATATATATATATATATACACATATATATATATATCCACATCTTTCCAAGATGTTCTCTTTTGTACTTATTTTGAGTTTCTTTTTGGATTATTGTCTCTTTTACCATTTTGTTACTATATTCTTTCAGAGATACCTTTTTCCATCTGAAGATTTTATTTCTTGTATTCAGGAAATTTTGATATAGTCTCTCAATCATTATTATTCACTTCCACATAATTACTTGCTTGTAATGATTTGTTGTTTGACCAATTTATTATTCAGAAAGTAATTATTAAGTCTCAGATTAAGTTGTTATCTTGTGTAATCTTGGCACTAATTATTATTCTATTGCATTATGATTGGCAAAGCATTGTTAAGTATGCATTTTATAGATATGTATAACCTCTCTATGCTTTAACACATTTTGCTAAAGTTACCATTGTTGCTGAGATTTATTTGTATTTTTTAATGTCCCCATTAATGTTGTTGTTGTTATTCTTGTTGTTTTTCCTTCTTCTCTAAGAGGACTATGACATCAGGGAAGTGATGCCATGACATGCAAGTGAAAAGGATTTAAGTGAGGGAGGGCTATGCAAAGTCACCACCTCACTTTCTCCTTCAGAGCCATCTGCGTCCAGTGGGAAGATATAGATCAGGACAACTGCAGATGGCCCTGCATGCAGTGGGAGACATTGGGCTTTTTAAGGTAAGGTCTGTCATAGATCTCAGTTTGACTGAGATAATGCCCATTCAGTGATTAAGGATAGGTAAAAAATGAAGCAGAGAATGGCCTCTTTTACCTACTCAAAAAAAAAAAAAACAGGAGGGGAAGACCCTCAGTGTTTCTGGTTTAAACAAAAACAACTGTTATTTACATTCACTCTGAGCCAATCAAGGCCCAAGGGAGTCATAAGTCTTTCAGATATAACTTCTGTAACAGTTTGTTTAATCCTAGGTTTGCCTTTTTGCTTATTTTTTCTGTTAGATTTAGCCAGTTCTGAAATATAAACATTAAAATCTCCTATGATTATTTGGATGTTTTCTCTATTTTTTATGATTCAGTTAACATCTTCCTTCTACATTTAAATGCTATTTATTTTGGTGCATGTACCTTCAACATTGATATTATTTCACTGTTTGTGGCTTCTTCAAACGTTAATTTCTTTTTCTCTTGATAATGTGAATTTTATTTTTGGTTTATATGATAATATAATTGTAAAGTCTGTTATTTTTGGATTCACATGAAACAAGCAGTCTTTGCTCTACACACATGTGCACACACACACACACAGTCATTTTTGAAGATTTTTTGTCAACATCAGATTATGTTTTGTTTCCTACCCATTCTTCCTTTTTCCTTTGTGTTATTGCATTGTGTAATCTATTCCCATTTAGGGCTATGATTCTTAAATATCTGTTATTCTGCATTTATGTATTTTGTATTGATACACTTCCCCATTTAAGTCAGCTCTTTGTCTCTCAGAATACTTCTAATTACCTCACTTTGATGGTAGTGGGATTAGTTACCCCATTGGCTTTCCTCCCATTCTCATTTACCTGCATTATATTTGAATTTCTTGAGTGGAGTTAAATTTTAAACTTGTCTGTCTATCTATCTACCTATCATCTATCTATCTATCTATCTATCTATCTATCTATCTATCTATCTACCTATCAATCTGTGTCCATACATGAACTCATTATTTTTCCCCTAAACCATCCTCATCTCCTATTTTCCCAATTACTGTTGAAAGCAAAAATTCCTCCTAATTCCTGAAGCTCTCAACTTGGAGTCATCTTGGATTTCTCACTGTCTCTCACCCCTCTCCATATACCGTTTGTTTCCAAGGCCTATTATTTCCACCTTTGCAACATTTCTCAATTTTTTCCCTTTTCTCCTCTGATACTGCCACCACTTTGGTGCAGGCTCTCATCCCTAGACTGGACATCGTGCCTGGACTATTACAATAAAAATGTTTTCTAAAAATTGTTTTCTTGTCATTATTTCTCTGCCGGTATAGTGAATTCTATTATGCAGATCAAAGGATATACCTTTTATGGCAGTAGTCAAAAAAAAAAAGAAACCAAACCAAAATGGGAAGACCCTCAGTATTTCTGGCCAAAACAGAAACAACTTCTATTTACATTCACTCTGAGCCAATCAAGGCAAAAGGGAGTCATAAGTCTTTCAGATACAACTTCTGTAACAGTTTATTTAATCCTAGGTTTTCTTTTTTGTTTATTTTTCTGTTATATTTAACCAGTTCTGAAATATAAACGTTAAAATCTCCTATGACTATTTTGATGTTTTCTTCTTCTTTGTACTCTGTGTCCTTCATAAGGGTAGCACTCCTATAGTACAAAAGCTTTACTACCTGGTTTCTATGTCATTGCATGTATATTTTATTCCATAAAGGAATGGAATTTTCTTTTTAATTCTTTGTAATATCAATCATAAAAAGAAAATCTTTTTGGAATCATTTGTGCCCTGAATCAAGAAGCATGTTTTTATCCCATGCTTTTACCATCTTCCTCCTCCACTCCTAGGGTCAAATTATCTTCTCTTGTTTTATTTCCCCCTAGATGGTGGGAGTTGGCTGCCCTTGGGAACTTATATGGATATGGTGAAGAGATCTGGAAGTTTTGAAAGATAAATCCTTTCCTTAGAAGAAGCACTCTCTCAATGTGGACATTTCCCACAGACCAAAATGCATTCTAGGATTCCAATCTCTTATAACATGCACCAATTTCCTTCATCATGGGAATATTCTTTAGTGGCATTAATGCCTTTCTTTAGTAATTGCAATATTAACTTTTATTTCTAGTCTCACAATGCTTCCTTTCTGTAGTTTTTACTTAGGAAGTTACTACTGACTGCTGTGTTTCCTTGGGTTTCAGACCTTCTCATTGTGTCATTTCCAGAAATTAGAACATGGTGCTAATAAACTTTGGTTTTTGCATGGGTCAGTTGTATTAAATGATTATTTTAATTCTATAGTTTCACTTTATTATCATTTAAAACTAAGATTTATTAAATTCATAAACATTAAAAACCTATTTCTGAGGCAACACTCTTTACCTTACTCCACCAATAACACTCCCCTCCCTTCCATGGTTTTCATCCTGTTCTACTATACCTCCTATTCCTGTTGAGAGACTAAAGAAAATATAATGCCTTCATTGTTCATTTATGGACATTGTGGAAGTAAGTCATCCTCTCTCCTCTTTTTACTAACCTTCTGTCTTCTAATTCATGAAACTTCACACTATATTATTCATCTCATAGAACATACTGTAGAAGAGATCTTCCTTAATTCAACTTCCAGTTCTTTAAGTTCCACTTAAATCTTTACTCCCTTCAGTTCTTGTTGACCTTTCATAATCTGTTGTCTCTCTGTGTCACTCTGTCTTTGTCTCTCTGTCTCTTTCTCTGTCTCTCTCTGTCTCTCTGTCTGTCTCTGTTTTTCTCTCTCTCTCACACACACACTAACACACACACACACACTCATACACTATACATACACACATTAATCTATAAGCAGAGTGACCTAATTTAATTACTTATTTTCTAGGAAATTGGGTTCTTTTTAGATATTTTTGTGTTTATTTTGCATTGATTATTATGTTTGACCTGTCAGAATATGATATTTTGGATTCCAGATGGAGCTTCTTTGCTTTTTTGAATACCCTATTATAGTCCTTCTTCTACTTATCATGGCAGCAGAATAAGTCTCCATTATCTGATTTAGCATTCTTTCATATATGAAGGTCTTTCTCCTGTCTACATATAAAATATGCTATTTGTTTTTGAATTGTGAAAAAATTACTATAGTCCTTAGAGTTTCTAATGTGTTTTATTTTAAATCTGACAGTGATCTTGGGCTTTGATAGCTCAGTTTTTGTTATCTATGTTCAAAAATGCTTCCTGAGCAATTTTCTTGTATTATTTTCTGAAATATGACCAGTTTTTTAATATCTTGTATGAGACATATGGGGTGAAAAGAGCATCAGAGGTTCAGACTGGCCCTGCAGGTCAGAGGTCCCTGCAGCAGTGATCCACACAGCCAGACTCTGAATCATAAATCACTGGAATAGCTTGTACTCACTGCTTCTGAAGCATGAAATGAATTGGGGGTAGAGAATGAAGGCTGAGTAGGAGCTCTAGACATTTTAGTTCCCCAGTGTTATTTAATGAGGATGTTTACCTTGTGCATTTTACTATCTTCCCATCTTGTTCATTCAGCTTTACTCTTTAGAAGGCACAAATCTATTTTTTTTAATTTGGGGGGGGGGGTTGTGGAGATTTGTAAGGAAACAACTGCTCAACCATCTTGCCAGTGACATTATCACATGCCCTTAAGATTAAACTTCCCTGCTAACATGCAGTTCTCAAGCAATTAGCATATACTGGTTTTTCACTACTGCTTTTGATATCTCTCCCATTTAATACCACCTCCCCCACCCCCATGGGACCTGTCAAGTTCCCAGTCTCATGCTAACAGTGTGTGTGTATGTGATTTTTAAAGAAAAAAGTTCTAGCAGTGACCACTGAAAATTTTGAGGTTAAAAAAACATATTATTTATATCGATATATTCTATAGACGATCTAATATGACACTTGGGCAGACATAAAAAAATGGCTCATTCAGTTGGGGTGTGTGTGTGTGTGTGTGTGTGTGTGTGCCTGTATGTGTGTCTCCTGATCCTATCATACAACTTCGATATTCTATCAGTCAATATAGCCCCCTTTGATTTGCTGATTTTTAATGGACATCAATTTACTGCTTCATAATTTGTATAATCATCTAATTGTTTAATAAGAAGATACTCTATTAAATTAATTACCCATCATTAATATTCTTAATTACCTACAATACACACTAATTGGCTAACCCTCTGAGTTTAAACTTCAGCCTGATTTATTATAAAAAGAAAAAAAAAAGACGTGGGATCTTTCTAGCTGTTTCACTCCTTAAAAAATGGATACCCCATGGCCTAAGTCTAGATGCCTGATTGCTTTCTTGGCAATGTTTCTCAAAACCTGACATAATGTTTTCATATTTGCACTGATCAGATGCTTTATTTTGCAATAATTTCTAGCCAGACCGTATTGCATTGATAGAAAACACAACGAAGTATTTTAGTACCAAAGGAAATGTAGATAAGTAAAGGCTTTGGCTTCTTTTTTTGAGATAGACTGAATAAGACTTTATAATGTCTTTTGGCCTCATAACTTTCATCATATTATCTTTTTTCACTTTCACAAAGTACAGACAAGCAAGACAAATGGAAAAGGAATTATTTTAATGGGAGGGATGGTAGTTGAATGAAGCAAACTATAGGATTAATTTACTGCATGTGTGTGTTTGTGTGTGTGTGTGTGTGTGACAGAAAGAGAGACACAGAGACAGAGACAGGCAGAGACAGAGAAAAGACAGATGAAAGGACAGAGACAGACAGAGACATAGAAAGAGAGAGACTGAGAGACATAGAGAAAGAAATAGAGAGAGACAGAAATGGAGAGAAAAAGACAGAGAGAGACAGAGACAAAGAGTCAGACAAAGAATGAGAGAAAGGGAGAAAATAAAAGAAAGAAGGAAAAGAGAGATAGAGGAGATGGTGGGAGAGAGAGAGAGGGAGAGAGAGATTCAAAGAGACTTAGTAGCCTTGTAACCTCCTTATCAAATAACAATAATAGTTGATGTGTATACATTCATATATGTAAATTTTAAATATTTTTTTCATATATATCTTAAAATTTTACAAAAACATTTCACATGGTTTTTGTCATTTGGAACTCACAAATACCCTGTAAGACATGTTCTTTTAGATGAGTAAGGCACAGAGAGTTGAAAACACTTCCCCATTCTCACATAGTTGGTAAATTCTTGATGAGAAATTCAAAACCAGTCCTATGTAATTCCAGTTCCACTACACTGTGAAAGTATTAGTCCAGTGTGGATGGTTTAGAAGAGGTAAATTCTGGGATAATCATCAAGCCTATATATATATATATATTGTTTGTACATAGATAATTGCATATTGTCTCTCCCATTGGACTGTGAACTCCTTGACAGCAGAGACTGTATTTTGCCTTTATTTTTTATCTCCAGTGCTTAGTACTGTGTGTGACACAAAGTAAGTACTTAATAAATATTCATTGACTGACAAATGGATGCTACACCTACCTAATGGGGTGTGTGTGTGTGTGTGTGTGTCAGCTTTAAAGAAAAAAGTTCTAGCAGTGACCATTGAAAATCTTGAGGTTAAAAAATCATTATTTACATAGATACACTCTATTAAACAATCTAATATGACACTTAGAGATCAAAAGATGGATCATTCAGTTTGTGTGTGCCTTTATGTGTGTAATTCTTGAAATTGGTTCCCTTAAAACTAATCTCCTGATCCTGTCATACAACTTCAGTATTCTATCAGTCAAAATTCACAGGTGAGACCACAGTTCATATGCTTGATTAGTTAGAATGATCAATGATAGAGTGAGTTCTTGCATGCCAGTGAGTTATATTGTATATCCACATGCAAAATAGTCCCAGGGACAAAAGCTTGGTTAAATTAAAACAGCCTATTAGGGGGCGGAGCCAAGATGGCGGCTGGTAAGCACGGACTAGAGTGAGCTCCATACCCGAGTCCCTCCAAAAACCTATAAAAATGGCTCTGAACCAATTCTAGAACGGCAGAACCCACAGAACAGCAGAGGGAAGCAGGGCTCCAGCCCAGGACAGCCCGGATGGTCTCTGGGTGAGCTCTATTCCACACGGAGCTGGGAGCTGGGAGCTGGGAGCTGGGAACGGAGTGGAGCAGAGCCCAGCCTGAGCGGCGTGGACGATCCAGACAGGAAGCCGGGCGGAGGGGGCCCTAGCGCCCTGAATACGTGAGCAGTTACCAGACCCCTCGACCCACAAACACCAAAGACTGCGGAGAAGGTTAGTGGGAAAAGCTGCGGGAGTGGAAGGAGTTCGCGGTTCGGCTTCCAGCCCCGGGGGCAGCGGAGGTGGGGCAGCTACAGCTGTTGTTACTTCCGGCTCCAGGCCCACCTGGTGGGAGGAATTAAGTGGCGGATCGCAGCAGGGGTGCACAGCCTGCCGAAGATCTGAGCCCAGTCTGGACTGGGGGTCCTTGGGGAAGGAGGAGTGCGGCTCTGACAGAGCTGGCACCTCCCCCCCAAACGTAGAACATAGAACTCTGTAATCTACAAGCAGTCATACCCCACTGAAAAGCTCAAGGGTCAAGTTAGTTGGTTGGGAATATGGCCAGGACGCGAAAACGCGCCCAGATTCAGTCTCAGACTTTGGATTCTTTCTTTGGTGACAAAGAAGACCAAAACATACAGCCTAAAGAAGACAGCAAAGTCATAGAGCCTACAACCAAAGCCTCCAAGAAAAACATGAACTGGCCCCAGACCATAGAAGAACTCAAAAAGGATTTGGAAAAGCAAGTTAGAGAAGTAGAGGAAAAATTGGGAAGAGAAATAAGAAGGATGCGAGAAAACCATGAAAAACAAGTCAATGACTTGCTAAAGGAGACCCAAAAAAATACTGAAAAATACACTGAAGAAAACAACACCTTACAAAATAGACTAACTCAAATGGCAAAAGAGCTCCAAAAAGCCAATGAGGAGAAGAATTCCTTGAAAGGCAGAATTAGCCAAATGGAAAAGGAGGTCCAAAAGACCACTGAAGAAAATACTACTTTAAAAATTAGATTGGAGCAAGTGGAAGCTAGTGACTTTATGAGAAATCAGGATATTATAAAACAGAACCAGAGGAATGAAAAAATGGAAGACAATGTGAAATATCTCCTTGGAAAAACCACTGACCTGGAAAATAGATCCAGGAGAGATAATTTAAAAATTATTGGACTACCTGAAAGCCATGATCAAAAAAAGAGCCTAGATACCATCTTTCAGGAAATTATCAAGGAGAACTGCCCTGATATTCTAGAGCCACAGGGCAAAATAGAAATTGAAAGAATCCATCGATCGCCTCCGCAAATAGATCCCAAAAAGAAATCTCCTAGGAATATTGTTGCCAAATTCCAGAGCTCCCAGATCAAGGAGAAAATACTGCAAGCAGCCAGAAAGAAACAATTTGAATATTGTGGAAACCCAATCAGAATAACCCAAGACCTGGCAACTTCTACATTAAGAGATCGAAGGGCGTGGAATGCGATATTCCGGAGGTCAATGGAGCTAAGATTAAAACCTAGAATCACCTACCCAGCAAAACTGAGTATCATGTTCCAAGGCAAAATATGGACTTTCAATAAAATGGAGGACTTTCAAGCTTTCTCAGTGAAAAGACCAGAACTGAATAGAAAATTTGACTTTCAAACACAAGAATCAAGAGAAGCATGAAAAGGTAATCAAGAAACGGAAATTGCAAGGGACTTACTAAAATTGAACTGTTTTGTTTACATTCCTACATGGAAAGATGATGAGTATGATTCATGAGACCTCAGTATTAGGGTAGTTGAAGGGAATATGCATATATATATATATATATATGCATATATATATGTGTATGTATATATATAAGTGAATGTGTATGTATGCATGTATTTATGTGTATATGTATGTATGTGTATGTATGTGTATATATATATGTAAAAGAAAGAGAGCAGACACAGGGTGAGTTGAGGATGAAGGGAAGATAGCTAAAAGAAATAAAATGAAATTAAGGGATGAGACAGTAACTTACTGAGAGAGGGAGATAGGGAGAGATAGAATGGGGTGGATTATCTCCCATAAAGGTGGCAAGAGGAAGCAGTTCTAGGAGAGGAGGGGAGTGGGCAGGTGAGGGGGGAATGAGTGAACCTTGCTCTCATCAGATTTGGCCTGAGGGGGAATACCATACATACTCAGTTGGGTATCTTACCCCACAGGAAAGAAGAGGGAGGAAGATAAAAAAAAAAATAAAAGGCAGGGGGATGATGGAGTGGAGGGCAGATGGGGGTGGAGGTAATCAAAACAAACACTTTGGAAAGGGGACAGGGTCAAGGGAGAAAATTCAATAAAGCGGGATGGGTTGGGAAGGAGCAAAATGTAGTTAGCCTTTCACAACATGAATATTGTGGAAGGGTTATACATAATAATACATGTGTGGCCTAGGTTGAATTGCTCAACTTCTTAGGGAGGGTGGGTGGGAAGGGAAGAGGGAAGGGAATTTGGAACTCAAAGTTTTAAAATCAGATGTTCAAAAACAAAAAAACTTTTTGTATGCAACTAAAAAATAAGATACACAGGCAATGGGGCGTAGAAATTTATCTTGCCCTACAAGAAAGGAAGGGAAAAGGGGATGAGAGGGGAGGGGTTGATAGAGGGGAGGGCTGACTGGGGAACAGGGCAACCAGAATATACGCCATCTTGGAGTGGGGGGGGGAGGGCAGAAATGGGGAGAAAATTTGTAATTCAAACTGTTGTGTAAATCAATGCTGAAAACCAAATATGTTTAATAAATAAATTGCATTAAAAATAAATAAATAAATAAATAAAGGAATGAATAAAAAAAAAAACAGCCTATTAAAAAAAACACAATTGGCTAGTCACTATATAATATTCATTTGTTTGGCTGAATCTCCCAGATTTGTCTTATCTTATTTTTAAACCCATCTGGCTTTTGGACTGAGGTAGTTCTTTAGTTCATGACCTCAAATTACTTTTAAGCAATTCAATAATCTCAGTGATAAAATGAAGAGAAATAACGCCTGCCTCTATCTTCATGAAGAATGCATAGAAGGGATAATATATATTAATAATTCAGCTTTTTTGATGAAAGACCCCAAACACATTCAACTCTTTTTTATGTTGTATCAAAAATAAGAAATTTTTTGAGTGTACTAATATGTAATTAATTATGAATCTATGTTAGCATCATAAATAGTTTTATTTTCTTCTCATTAATCACAGAATAAATATAATTTAGTTTAATAATACACATACATAGTTTGAACATTAATACTATTAGAACTGTAGGCCTAAATTTAATAATTTATATTGTTGTGTGATTTGATCACAGGTCAACATTACTTACATATGATATATGATGTAACGATTTAAAGTCTAAAAGCAGTAATTGCAAAAGTCTGTCTTTTGTAGGATTGTGATACAACTTGAGTTTGGGAATTGGTGAGAACAAGTCAAGCAGGGGAAGGTAGAAGTTTTGAGTTCAAGAAGAATGGTAAGATCCAGAGTCAGACTATGGAAGTGAGGCTAGGGATTGATTATTTGAAAGATGAAGACAGGTCTCAAAGTGGAACTTCAGAGGGAAAGAGGCAGATAACAAGGAACATTAGGTAACATTTTAAATTGAGTCATAAACCAAGATATCTAGTTAAGCAGAAGCAGGACAGATGATTAGTAGAAGGCCAAGCAACAGGCAACAGTAACATATTCTAGCTAATGGTAAAGCCGTAACATTACAAGAAGAAGGTTAGTAGACAGTATCAGATAATCAATAGCAGGCAATCTGAAAAAGTCCAAGCAAGTGCATATTTAACATTAGGGAAGCTGGGTGGCTCAAAAACAAAATTGGAATCCAGAGCCAGAACTCCAGTTCTCATGAAAACTGGTTGCAGATAAAGCAAAAATACAGTCTGAGAGCAACCAGAAACAAAGATAGGAACTCAGGAATGAGTGAGATGAGATACTCTCTAGAACTGGAATCAAAGGCTGTCACTGAGAGAACCTAAAACCTAGTTATTGGTATCATTCCCATATACTATGCTAAGCCTGAGACAGAAGTCATGTTATTCTAGATATTGCTTACACACACACACACACACACACACACACACATATACATATATATGTATATATACACATATATACATATATATGTATATGTATATGTATGTATGCATGTATGTATATGGGAAAATGACATTTTGGGCTTGGTATACATAGATCTTTTTCTAATGATAAAACTGGATTCTAGTAAACTATTTCCCTAGGGGAAAGGATACATTTATCCATGTACAATAACATGAAAGCAGGAAGGCAATTATAGCAAAAAGCTTTTTCAGGTTCAATCAGGATGATGATGAGTAGCCCTAGGAAGCTTCTATCATACCAACTTTGTTAATTAGCTTGGAGCTGGAGGATATCCACAAAGTTCCTAAAGGTTTGAACTAGGCCAAAAGCTCAGGTTGAAGAGGAGAGCTAGGATAGTAGCAGAGTGGTGGAGCCAAACCTTTGGACAAGTATCATGAAGTCTTGTTTCATATTGTCAGAATATGTTTACTTGCAGAGAAGATCTGGAGCAGTAGATGTCATAAAGTCAACAAGCATTTATTAAGTGCCTACTGTGTGCCAGACACTGTATTAGGTGGAGAAGATTATCTTAACAAAAGGGCAAAAGCTACTTTATAATTCACCTTGGAGGATTTGAGAAAAGTCCTATCCAGGGAGTGAAAGGGAGACAAAGGGGTACAAGATGAGTGAGAGGAATGAAGTGAAAAGAAAGGAGAAGAGGAGTGAGAAGAGAAGGAAAAGGAGGAGAGAGGAAAAGTAAGAAGAGAGAGGAATGAATGGAGAGAGAGAGAGAGAGAGAGAGAAAGAGAGAGAGAGATAACCTGAGAAATTTTATTAAACCTAGGCTGCAAGTCTGGAATATTTGAATATTTTCATGAGACTCTCTTCACATGTGAAGAGAATGATGATGCAACCCTGCCTGCCTAAGGGGTAGTGGGGAGAATTCTGAAAAGGAGTAAAATTATCCAAATGCTCAATGCTTAAAATCAGAGTTTTATTAGAATGGTGGGTAAGGAAATAAAGATGTTTCTCATCTAGAGAGAAAAGGGACAAAGACATCATTTCTCCAGGCCCATACTCAGAGAGCCTACTATAAAAAAGATGAATGCAAGTTCCTTGTAGGCCAGAGACCAAGGAAACAGAATCATCTGTCTATTGATTGGCAGGAAGCTCTGCAGGAAGGGACACAAAAGGGAGTTTCCTCTCTTTGCATAGTTCTAGCTGACTAGCTCATTGATTCAGTTTGCTAAAGTTGTTAGATGCTTCATTCATTCTATAATCTACTTCCTTTGATTGTTTATCTCTGGGCAGTTAAATCTCAGATGTGGAACTAAGTTGTATTTGTCATGAGGAAAATCTGTGAACAAGGATTATAAAAGAAATATCAGATACAAAGTAAGAGTATAATCTATTTGCCTATCATTTACTCAAAACCAAGATTAAATGACAGGGCAACTATAAATTATACCTTTTCCTTTAATATGATATTATTATAACTTGCAATCCCTTTGTATTTTTATAGTATTTAGTGATAAATCCCTTAGCATTATATTAGAATATACGTACATTTTCCTATACTACTTAGTAACAAACCTCTTAGGGGGAAAAACTATGAAGAAATGTTATTGCCATGGAACAAAGCAAGGAAGAAATGTCAAATGTCTGTGGTCTATTCTATGTGAAACTAAGTGAGGTGGTATGGAACTCATTCTAGAAAGGTTAGGTAGCAGGGGAGGGCAGAAAGGAAGATCCTGGGCAAAAGGAAAAAATGGGCTTACAACATATTATGGTTGTGTGGCATCACAGGCTATCTGACCACTGACACAGAGAAAGTTTGTTACCATGTACTCATGCTTATCAAGCTTCAGTGAGCTGGTAAACGATTTTGAACATTTGCTTACTTAAGCCATGTGCTATAATATCCTAATAGAATCTCACTTACAAATGAATGCTGCACTTAGTAAAGTTTATTGAAATACCTTATAGTTATTACTGTATGACTAGTACTAGGCTAAGCATTGTAGAGGGAATACTAAAGGAATAAAAGGTATGTTCCCAGTCCCTGAGGAAATAACCCTCTTCTTGTGGAGACAAGATGTATATAATTGAAGCAACCAGAGAGCAATGTATAAAATATACAAAAGCGTGAAATATGTTGATACAGACTGGGGATTTCAGTTTAGCAAGAGAAACATTTGTTAAGGGTAAAGATAAAGTCTTTTGACATTTAGCTCTTCAAATGCAACTTGCACACTACCCCAGAATTGAATGGCCTGAGATTTTTGTTATGATGGTGATGTACAGAAATTAATGGAATGCTTTGAACTTTGCAGACTGGAAATTAATTTTTTGATGAGAACACAAATGTTTTATACTACAAAAAGATAAAAAGAAAAAATAAGCCTTAATAGTTTTAGCCATAAACAGCTCATAAAAAGCATCTACTAAGGATTTAACAGGGTTATATCTTGTGATATACATCAGCAAAGGGAATGCCTACACTGATTAAATTGTATATCCTTCTAAGGTTCAAAGCATCAAATCAAAGTTGAACACAGAACACACACATCGTATACTAGTAAGGACTGTATAGCTACATAGGGGAAGATGTGTGTCCATTGGCATAAAAATAATGTAGGGGGTTCTTAAAATGAGATACTTGGCTTAAATGTAATAACATGTTGACTTATGATAGCATATATTCATGGAGGCTCAGTACTTAAATAAACGTTCACTCACTGAAGAAATGAAAGTTGAGAGAAGGAGAAGGTGTCTTGGCCATTGTAGTTCATGAGTTCAGGGAACCTAGTTCTCCTGGCTCCTAGTCCAGAAGCAATGTACACCTGAGAGCTTAGAAAGACATGAAAATAGTGAACTATCTCAAAGAACTAACTGTTTTTTCCCCAATTTTGAAAAAATCGTAATTGATCTTTACCAAAATAAAAATTTGTTATTTTCCACCAGTGCAATTTTAATACATTTTCCAGTGTATAGAGAAGTGGGGAAATTAAACTATGTGGACATAGAAAAAGACAAGTGAGTAGAACTGCAGCTATTTTCTTACGATGGAAAGAATACTGGCTCTGCATTCAGAGGATCTGGGTTGAAATCTTGCCTCGAAAACTTCCTACCCATGCAGCCCTAGGTAAGTGACATGCTTTCCCTAGATCTCACTTTCTTCACCTATAAAACGAAAGGGTTACACTAGAAGGCCTCTGAGCTCTGGATGGACTTTCAGCCTAGATTTATGATTCTACTTTTGTTTGGCATGCATATGTGGGAAGAAGTTTCATATTTCATATTAGACACTTTGTTTCCTATGTAAAAAGCCAATTTGGTTACCTGGAGAGAATAAAATCTAAGAGCAATGCTTCCAATCAAAATACAGCCTAGGTAAAAGCAAAGCCTAAATACCAATTTTTATTTGGAACCTTGTGTGGTTTGGAATTCAGTGGTTAAACCAGTGAGTCCTTAGTTCAATGCCTGGAAGGAATCAATGGATATCTAATGTTACCACTTTATAGCAGGTTTTCAGTTTATTTTGTGCTGGATTGTAAATTTATTGAATCAACTCAATAAAGACCTATGCAATTCAATTCAGTGTGATTCAGTTCAATGGAGATATGAGGGAAATGGAAACTATTATTGCTCTTAAAAAAAGTTTAAGATATAGCAAAGGGATTCCCAGAATATGTTTGTGGAGGCTTCCACAAAGCAAAAAGTACCTTATTTATCAAGTACTCTTTTTTCAGCATCTTTCTTTAGATAACTCCTTAGCACAGAGCATTAGCTTCAGTAAATAACTCCTGTGAAACTCATTGGTTACTTCAGAAATGGACCATTTTCTTTTGTTTCTAAGTCTCAGTGTATTTTTATAAGCAAGTATTTCTATCCTATTGGTCTATGATCACACATGTGTCATGAGTAAATGCTGATGCTCAGTGAATGGAAACACTATAATTTGAGAGCATCCAGAATTTGGGAACCATTTGAAGGATGACTTAAGGCCATTAAAATAAAACCATCCACAGCAACAACAATTACAAGTGACTTAGATTATTTTTAAAAACATGAATTGCCCAATTTGCATAGTTATTGCTCTCACTGTATCCCTTTCTCCCTTCCCTGTGGTGGAGGGAAGAGGTGAGTGGCTTCTTAAAGTAGGTTCTCCCTCCTCAAAGCTACCATAGCACTGCTTACTTTTCCTTTTACACTCTCATATTCTACTTGGAATATGAAAGCTATTTATGTACAGTACATCTTACCACCAGGGCATTTATTGTCATTTATTTTTCTTTATATCCTATATAGTCTAAACCTGAGTCCTACACCACCACCACCACCACCACTCGCATACATACACACATGTTAATTTTAGTCTTCCATATTCTTCGAGCTCTGAGTCCAGTGACACATTGCTTCACACTGACTTCTCACCTCCCGACATGCTCTGGGTACCCTTTTTTCCTCCCACACCGAGATTTCAAGGCATTGAGAGTTATGCTGTTAGATAAAGGATCTCTTAGTGCTCTCATTTCATTGCTGTGAAAATGGTGTTATTACTATGTGAGAGAGCAGTGAAATGCAGAGTTAGGTAAAGTCTCAGGACTGGAAGCACTGGAAAATGTTATTACCCTCTTCTAGGCATAGTGCCCATTCTTTTCATGCTTCTACTAGTATGGAAACAAGTCTTCAACTCAAGGAGTTACTCAAACTACTACATATTCTCTCTCTCTCTTTCTATCTCTCTCTTTCTTTCTCTCTCTCTCTCTCTCTCTCTCTCTCTCTCTCTCTCTCTCTCTTTCACACACACACACACACACACACACACACACACATACACACACACACACCAGAGCATTATGAATATCTCTGACAGTTAAGGTAGCTGTCACCTTCCTTCCTTTCTCGATCTTCATGGCTGCAGAGCCTAAAAGTCTTGTAATGGCTTGGAAATATCTTTGATTCTCTCTTGAACACTCTACAAGTAGAATATCAGAAGTTCTTGTCAATGTGGAAAGACATAAGGCATAGGCATGATGATAGGCCCATCATGTTTAAGAAGCAGACTGGCTAAATGCAAGGAAGTTCATCAACATGAGATTGGCAACTAGGTGATTACTTTTTATTCCTGGAACCTTGTGAAATGTGGAGGGTTGAAATCTGTGTCAATTGAAAGAGAATTAAGCCTGAAAGTAAACAGAAATCTTTCAAACTGTGCCTTACATGTAGCCAACACTCAATAAATATTTCTGCAATTACTTGTATCTTTGTCAGGTATTGGAAAATACAATTTATATGATCAGATGTTCTGAGTTCCAGTCCTAGCTCTGCCATTAACTAGCTCTGTGATACTGAGTATGTTGCCTAACATCTCTGAGCATTGGTCTCCTGATCTGTAAAATGGGGGTTCATTCACCAAACCATTATTCAGTGCCTTTTATATCAACAACAATAGGCACTTCGAGAAAAATAAAGTTTATGGTCCTTGCCCTTATGGACTTTATCATCTAATGGAGGGTTAAAAAAGAAGCAAAAGTAACTAGAATGTATAGTATAACATGATAGGTACAAAAGAGTTTCAAAACAAAATCATCTATGAAATTTAACAGGGAAAGCAGTTACTAGTGTTATAAGTTGACAATGCAGGACAGATTATGGCACTTTACATGAAGTCAGAGAGACTTGGGTTCAAATTTTAATTCAGGAAATTATAATTATGTGACCTCATTGAATGTATGACTTAACCTTCTGTGCATCTCAGTTCCCCCAGCTGCAAATTAAGGGTATTGGACTTAATAATTGGTTTCTTTTTATCTTTTAAAAATTAACATAATATTTTTTTTATTTTTTCCTCAATTCAGTAATTGGCTTCTAAGACTTCATATTTCTAAATATGCAATGCTATAATCATATGATTGCCAATCAGGGAGAATGAGGAAAACCTCATTGAAGTAACAGTATTTGAGCTGCTCTTTAAAGGTTGGTTAAGAATTCAACAGGTATAAATGGAAGGGAAAGCATCCAGTCATAAGAAACAGAATGAGCAAAGGCAAATGATACAAATGGCTTGAATATGGTATGTAGAAGGGTAACAACAATGTTACTAGCAGCTACCGTGAAGGTGTAAGACCAACAACAGCAGCACTCAGGAGGGCTGCTAGCACAGGTTCTTGGATGTGCTTTTCTAGGAAAAGCAACTTTAAGGGGTTTACAATCTCACTTAAATTAAAATACATATATCCTTCACTGAGTTCAGAGGCAAAAGTCATCACCCTTAACTTCAAAGCAAATACAAACAGAAATTACAAATGGAGAAAATATAAACAGAGCAAATAACACAGATCGACAGGCTTCGAGCTGTCTGACCAAAGCTATACATATATAGTTACCAGAGAAAGAAGCACCAACATCTGGGTTTTCAAGGTGGTGGTGTGGGGGTGGGGCTTGGCGGCTACCCAGAGTCTCCACACCAACACTCTTCCAATGAATGAGCCCCAAACAAAATGCTCACCTCAGAGTATATATACACTTCTTCAGGGTCAGAGTACTTCACAACTCTCAAGGGTTTCATACCTCTCAAGGGCTTCACACCTCTTGAGGGTTTCACACCTCTATTGAACTAACTAGCAAAAAGACAAAGAAGAGATCCTTGAAAAAAAGACTCATTTAAGATTGTTATGTATAGAACTTGTTTTTTTTAAAGCATAAGGATCTATTGAAGGAATTACAGAAGTAGCATAGTAACCGAGAGAAAGTGGTATCACCAAAGCCATTGCAAATATTCAGAAGGAATGTGTCCAACTGTGTCAAAAATAGAAAAAAATAAAGAATGAAAACTGCTGAGAGATTATTGAGTGTAATAATTAAATTGTTAGTTTTGAAACTTTGAGAGAGCAATTTCAATAGAAGGATAATGGAAAAATTCATATTATAAGGCATTGAGAGTATATACTAGGTAAGAAACTGAGGCCATAAGATTTTCCAGCTCTTTAAGCAGAAAGGGAAGAAAAGTGATGGGTTAGTGGCTGGATGAACAGCCTCTAGAAAAGGTCTGGATTTTTACAGTAGCTTTGGATTGGAATGATCTGGTTAGATTTGCATATAAAAAAGTAGACAGTTGAAGAGATTGAATAGGTTATATGAGGGAGAGGGATAGTGGTACATTAAGGGAATAAAAATATTTGATATTTTTACTACTTCTAGGATGGTGTAAAGATTAAATTCAACATCATACTTCCAGGGTCAAATATAAACTTCTCTGGTTGGCCACAACTTGGTCCATTTCTAGCTCCCCATCTTTTAACATATTATTCCCTTCCATGCACTCTAAAGTTCAGCAAAATTTACCTACCTACTTTACATTCCACTCTCATGTTTTTTTGCATTCTCACTGGCTGTCCCATGTCCCTGGAAAACTTTCCACCTAAGCAATTACTCTTACACTCTTGGCATTAATGATGATTCTTTTTCTTGTATGTAGCTACCTGTGTCTATGTAGTTCCTACCATTCTGCTCCTTGAGGGCAGAGCATGCTTTTCCTTTTCTTTTGTATCCCTGGCAGTTAACACAGAATCTGGATCATAAAAAGATGTTGATAATTGTGTATTGAATAAACAAATTAAAGTGAATTAATGAAAAAGTAGGTGTTAAGAGTTGGGAATACAAATACAAGCAAACAACTCATTCCCCACCTTCAAGCAGCTTATATTCTAATAGAGAAATATAATACACTGTTAGAAAGGGTTGGACGGAGGATAAGTACTAAGAACCTTGCTTTGGAAATAACATAGAAATGTATGGTGGTTTGGCTCCACTGGAATAATAAGGCAAAGATTCAAATATCAGACTCCAGGGGTAAATATTGTTGGCTGATTGATATATAAAGTGCATGGTAACTACAAAGTGCTATATAAATATGGATTATTGTTATGAATGGTTAAAAATGCATCTGACACATGGGCTTACAGTGAAGCCCACTACCACCTCCTATAGCACAATCCTGAATTTAAGAGAGAAATACACAAAGCTTCCCAAATATCTTGTGTCCTCTTTATATGATATGATATTGCTGTTTACTTATACCTAAGCAGTATGGTATCATGAAAAGAACCCTGGATTCACTGGGATCAGAGGACCTGGATTCATTTCCTAAATCCATTACTGACTACCTTGAATTTGTACAAATCACTTAAGCAAACTGTACCTCAGTTTCCTTTTCAGCAATCAGTGTTTCTATGCAGGCCACCCGATCTTATTCTTGACCAAGGAGCCCCACATTCTAATGCAATTCACCATTTTATCTTGCAACTTTTGATGTCATTAAAAAGAAGAAGAAAAACTTGCCCCCATTTTCTTTTATTGAGATAATGTCAAAATTACATGAGTACTCTAAACAGATGGATGGAAAAGAAATGTACTGATCAATATGCATATAAATGCACATATATTAACATTTTACACTCTGAACAAGGTATCCTCTTTGAGCTCTCCCCCGAGCAAAGAATGTACTAGTTGGATCAATATCTGTAATTTTTGTCTCTAAACTAAAAGCACTGGGTACTGTGCTTTGCTCAGAAAGCAAGGGCAAAGTGGTCAAGCCAAGTTTACTCCACCGTCTCTCTCTTACTGTTTCCCTCCCCACATATGACAATGATAGTGAAAAATATTAACATCCTCATGCTAAACAGTGGTTAGTGAGATGTCTCAGTGTCACCGTGCATGTGGCTTTCTAACCTCATTGTGTGAACGTAGGCTTCTTTCTGTCTCTCCCTCTTAACAGCTTAAAAAAAAAACTTCCTCACAGTACATTAGACTATTGGTTTAGCTGTTGGAAGCCAAGAATGCATTTAGTCCATTCTTTTTTTTTAATGTGAAGTGTTCTTTTAAGTAGCTTCCACACTAATTAAGTTAAATGCCAACACATTGATGAAAGTGAAGTTAATGGTAATGATGCAATACATTAGTGTTGAGAACACCCACCCAGAGAAATTCAGTGTTCTGTTGTTTGAGGGTGGGTTGTATGCCAATTTTGAAATACCAGGGAGATACCTGCCATCGTAACCTTATTTTTAAAACAAGTAGGTGGGAAAGGAGCTCTTCCCGTTAGAAGGAAACACTAACAGTGAATGTTAAGGTATCTGTTATTCTCAGTGTTTCTCTATAATTGATGAATTATCAACATAGATTATGTATGTGTGTTTTATGCAGAGATAAGGATGGTGACTAGTCATATGATTTCATTGGTATAGGTGAACTTAGATGAGAAACCTCATTTTACCCCTGCACTTTCTCTGCAGCACTGAGTGGTTATATTACTTTCCCATGATCACACAGGCAGTATGTATGAGGAAGGAAAACCTGAAGCTGTTTACCTGACTTTGAATTCTGTTATATATCTACCATAGTTGAATCTCTCTCTTCTCTCTCTTTGTCTTTGTCTCTCTGACTGTCTTTCTATCTCTGTCCCTCTGTCTCCGTCATTGTGTCTCTATCTGCATGTGTCTCTCTCTCCATCTCGCTGTTTGTGTCTGTCTGCCTCTGCCTCTGTCTCCTCTTTCTCTCTCTCTCTCTCTCTCTCTCTCTCTCTCTCTCTCTCTCTCTCATCTCTGTGCCTCTCCGTATTTTTATGAAAACACACGTTGTGGGTATACCACTGCCATTTTATTTTTTTAATTAGATTTTTTATTTTCAGTTTACTACACTTAGTTCTACATGTTCTTGAGTTTCAAATTTTCTCCCCTTCCCTCCCTTCCCCCCTACCCCCACAAACAGCAAGCAGTCTAATATAGATTCTACAAAAACCTTCGCAATGAACTTCTTTACACAATAGTCAAGTTGCAAACAAAACCAAAGAACAAGAGAAAAAAAGAGAAGAAATAGTTTGCCTCAGTCTGCATTCAGGCTCCACAGTACTTTCTCTGGATGTAACTAGCTATTTCCATCATGAGCCCTTTGGAGCTGTCTTTGAGCCTTGTATTGCTGAGGAGAGGCAAGTCTATCAAAGTTAGTCATCACAGAATCCATATGTCTGTGGTTGTGTAAAATGTTCTCCTTGTTCTGCTCCTCTCACTCAGCATTATATCATGTAGGTCTTTCCAGGTTATTATGAAGTCCGTATCTTCCCTATTTCTTATAGCACAATAGTATTCCATTATGTTCATATACCACATGTTCAGCCATTCCCCAACTGATGAGCATCCCCTTAATTTCTACTTCTGTGACACTACAAAAAGAGCTGCTAAAACTATTTTTGTACATATGGGTCCCTTTCCCACTTGTGTGATATATTTGGGATATAGCCCTAGGAGTGGTATTGCTGGGTCAAAGGGTATGACATTTTTATAGCTCTTTGGGCATAGTTCCAAATTGCTCTCCAAAATGACTGGATCCGTTCACAACTCCACCAACAATGTATTGATGTTCCAATTTTGCCATATCCTCCACAGCATTTATAATTTTCCTGTTTTGTCATGTTAAGCAATCTGACAGGAGAGATGTGGTACATAAGAGTTGTTTTGATTTGTATTTCTCTAATCAGGAGTGATTTAGAGCATTTTTCCATATATCTATAGATATCTTTAATTTCTTCCTCTGAAAACTGCCTGTTCATATCCTTTGACCATTTCTCAATTGGGGAATGATTTGGATTCCTAAAAATTTGGCTCAGTTCCCTGTATATTTTAGAGATGAGGCCTTTATCAGAGACAACAGTTGTAAAGATTTTCTCCAAATTTTCTGCTTCCCTCCTAATCTTTGTTGCATTGACTTAGATTATGCAAAAACTTTTCAGTTTAACATAATCAAAATTATCCATTTTGTATTTTGTAATGCTTTCTATCTTTGTTGGGTCATGAATTCTTCCCTTTCCCATAGATCTGATAGGTAAACAACTCCTTGCTCTCCCAAATTTCTTATACTATCAGCCTTTATTTCTAAATCATGAACACATTTTGACTTTATTTTGGTATGAGGTGTAAGATATTGGTCTATGTCCAGTTTCTGCCATACCATTTTCCAATTTTCCCAGTAGTTTTTGTGCAATAGTGAATTCTTAGCCCAGAAGCTGGATTCCTTGGGTTTATCAAAGAGTAGATTGCTACAGTCATTGACTTCTGCATCTTGTGTACCTAACCTATTCCACTGATCTACCACTCTGTTTCTTAGCCAGTACCAGGTAGTTTTGATGACTGCTGCTTTATAGTACAGTTTGATATCTGGTATGGCTAGGCCACCTTCCCTAGCATTTCTTTTCATTAATTCCCTTGATAATCTGGACTTTTTGTTCTAGAAGATGAATTTTGTTATTATTTTATCTAGTATGTATGACATGATATGGCACTAAGTAAATTAATTTAGGTAAAATTGTCATTTTTGTTATATTAGCTCAGCCTAAACATGGGCAATGGATGTTATTCCATTTATTTACATCTGACTTTATTTGTGTGAGAAGTGTTTCGTAATTATGTTCATATAAGCCCTGGGTTTCTTTTGACAGGTAGACTACCAAGTATATTATAGTGTCTACAGTAACATTAAATGGAATTCCTCTTTCTATCTCTTGCTGTTGGGCTTTGTTAGTAATATATAGGAATGCTGAGAATTTATGTGGGTTTACTTTACAGCCTGCACCTTTGCTAAAGTTGTTTATTATTTCAAGCAGTTTTTTATTTGAATCTCTAGGATTCTCTAAGTAAATCATTATATCATCTACAAAAAGGGATAACTTAGTTTCTTCTTTGCTTATTCTAATTATTTCACTTTATTTTTCTTCTCTTATTGCTAAAACTAACATTTCCAGTGCCAAATTGAATAGTAGGGGTGATAATGGGCATCCTTGTTTCACCCCAGATCTTATTGGGAATGCATCTAGCTTCTCCCCATTACGTATAATGCTTGCTGATGGTTTTAGGTAGATGCTATTTATAACTTAAGGAAGACTTCATGTATTCTTATGCTTTCCAGTGTTTTTAATAGGAATGGGTGTTGTATTTTGTCAAAGCTTTTTCTGAATCTATTGAGATAATCATGTGGTTTCTGCTAGCTGTGTTATTGATATGATCAATTATGGTGATAGTTTTCCCAATATTGAACCAGCCTTGCATTCCTGGAATGAATCCTACCTGGTCATAGTGTATGATTCTCCTGATAAGTTGCTGAAATATTTTTGCTAATATTTTATTTAAAATTTTTGCATCAATATTCATTACTCAAATTGGTCTATAATTTTCTTTCTCTGTTTTGAGTCTTCCTGGTTTAGGTATTAGTACCATATTTGTGTCATAAAAAGAATGTGGTAGGATTCCTTCTTCATCTATTTTCCCAAATAGTTTATAAAGTATGGGAATTAATTGTTCTTTAAATTTTTGATAGAATTCACATGTAAAACTATCTGGCCCTGGAGATTTTCTCCTAAGGAGTTCATTGATGGCTTCCCCAATTTCTTTTTCTGAGATGCAGTTATTTAGGTAATTTACCTACTCTTTGTTAACCTGGGCAATTTGTATTTTTGTCAATATTCATCCATTTCCCTAAAGTTATCATATTTATGGGTATACAATGGGGCAATATAATTCCTAATTATTGCTTTAATTTCCCCTTCTTTGGAAGTGAATTCACCCTTTTCATTTTTGATACCGGTAATTTGGTTTTCTTTCTTTTTTTAAATCAAATTGTCCAAGGTTTTATCAATTCTATTGTTTCTTTTTTCATAAAACAAGCTCTTATTTTTATTTATTAGTTCAGTAGTTTTCTTGATTTCAATTTTATTAATGTCTCCTTTGATTTTCAGTATTTCTAAATTGGTATCTAATTGGGTATTTTTAATTTGTTCTTTTTCTAGCTTTTTCAGTTGCATGCCCATTTCATCGATCTCCTTTTTCTCTATTTTATTCGTGTAAGGATTTAGAGATGTAAAACTTCCCCTAAGAGCTGCTTTGCTGCATCCCATAAGTTTTGGTATGTTGTCCCATTATTGTCATTCTCTTGAATGAAATTATTGTTTCTACGATTTGTTCTTTGACCAACTCATTCTTTAGGTTTAGAGTATGTAGTTTCCAATTAATTTTTAGTTTATCCTTCCATGGTCCTTTATTATGAATAATTTTTATTGCATCATGATCTGAGAAGGATGCTTTGACTATTTCTGCCTTTCTGCACTGGATTGTGAGGTTTTTATGCCCTAGTACATGGTCAATTTTTGAGTATGTGCCATATACCGCTGAGAAAAAGTATATTCCTTTTTATCTCCATTTAGTTTTCTCCAGAGGTCTGTCATATCTGCCTTTTCTAAAATTATATTCACCTCCTTAACTTCTTTCTTGTTTATTTTGAGGTTAGATTTATCAAGTTCATAGAGGGGGAAGTTGAGGTCCCGCACTAGTATGGTTTTGCTGTCTATTTCTTCCTGTAACTCCCTTAACTTCTCCTCTAAGAATCTGCGTGCTATACTAGGTGCATATGATACTGCTTCATTTTCTATGGTGCCTTATAGCAGGATATAGAGTCCTTCCTTATCTCTTTTATTTAGAACTATCTTTGCTTTTGCTTTGTCTGAGATTAGGATTGCTACTCCTGCTTTTATTTATTTTAGCTGAAGCACAATATATTCTGCTCCATCCTATTACTTTTACCTTGTGTATATCCCCCTTTTTCAAAAGTGTTTCTTGGAAACAACATATTGTAGGATTACAGTTTTTAATCCATTCAGCTATCTGCCTCTCTTTTATGGGAAAGTTCATCCCATTCACATACACAATTATTATTACAAGCTATGTCTTTATCTCCGTCCTGTATTCGCCCCCCCCATTTATGCTTTTATTTATCCTTCCTCCCTTCCACTCCTCAAAAGAGTTTTACTTTAGACCACCACCTTCCTCAATTTACCCTGCCTCTTGATTTCCCTCCCCTATCTTACCCTTTTCCCCTTGGTACTTCTTCCCTCCCTTCTAACTATCCCCCCTTTTCTTTCCCCTTTCCCCTCCTACTGCCTGTAGGACAAGTTAGATTTCTATACTTATCAGAGTACACTATTCTCTTCTTGAACCAAATCCAATGAGAGTAAAGCTCATATTCTACTCTTCTCTCTCCCTTCTTTTCCTGTACTATAATATGTTTTTGTGCCTCTTCATGTGATTTACCCTTTTCTACTACCTCTTTACCTCTTCTCCCAGAACACTCCCTTTACATCTCTTAATTATGTTTTAATCATTATATCAGTTATTTTATACTACATACACAGTCTATCTGTATCCCTTTCAATTGTCATAATAACTATACTATTCTCAAGATTGACATATATATATATATGTGTGTGTGTGTGTGTGTGTGTGTGTGTGTGTGTGTGTGTGTGTTTATATATATATGTATATGTATAACCATATAATCCTATGTAAGGATGTAAACAATTTGCCCTTATTGATTAACAAGGTTTGTGGGGATTTCCCCCCTGTTTACCTTTCTATGTCTCTCTCGAGTTTTACAATTGAAGATCAGATTTTCTATTAAATTCTGGCCTTTTCAATAGGGAGATCTAGAATTCCCATATTACATTGAATATCTATCTCCTTGCCTGAAAAATTATGTTCAGTTTTTGCTGGGTGGGTAGTTGATCCTTGGTTGTAGTCCAAGCTCCTTTGCCCTTCAGAATATCATCTTCCAATTTCTCCTGTCATTCAAGGTAGAAGCTGAATGATGTTGCGTGATCTTGACTGCAGTACCATGATATTTGAATTGTTTCTTTTTGGCTGCTTGCAGTATTTTCTCATTGACTTGATAATTCTGAAATTTGGCTATAATATTTCTTGCAGTTTTCAATTTGGGATATCTTTCAGGGGTTAATTGGAAGATTCTTTACATGACTATTTTCCCCTCTGGTTCTAGGACCTCTAGGAAGTTATCTTTGATAATTCCTTGGAAGATTCTGTCCTGGATCTTTTTTTCATGGTGGCTTTCCAGTAGACCAATAGTTCTTAAATTGTCTCTCCTGGATCTATTTTCCAGGTCAGTTGTTTTTCCAATCAGATATTTCATGTTTTCTTCTATTTTTTCATTCTTTAGATTTTGTTTGGCTGATTATTGATGTCTCATAGAGTCAGTAGCTTCTACTTGCCCAATTCTAATTTTTAATGTTTTGTTTTCTTCCTTTATCTTGTCTAACTCCTTTTCCATTTGGTCAATTTTACTTTTCAATGAGACATTTTCTCCACCTATATTCTGATTATCCTTAACCAATTCACCAATTTTACCTTTTAAAGATTTGTTTTCCTCATTGAATTTTTTTTATTTTTTCCATTTTTTCTTTTACCTCCCCAACTTTGTTTTTAAAGTCCTCCATGAGTTCTTCAAGAAATGCTTTTTGGTCTGGAAATGAGTTCACTTTCCCTTTTGAGGTTTCAGATGTTGGTGTGGTGTCCATGCTGTCCTCTTCTGAATTGGTATTTTGATCTTCCCTGTCTCCATAATATGAATCAATTGTCTTTGAAAGCTTCTTACTGTTGTTTTTCATAGTGGTTTTTTTCCTCCTGGTTTCTGAAGTGGATCCCTGCTTCTGAGGCTCAGGGGGCTCTGTCCCAAGTTTCATGTGTTGGGATCTAGCTTTATGTGCTATGGCCTCTGGTTTTGTGAGGTGTGGAGGAGGGGTGGTCTGGCTGCTGGGAATCTCTTCTTCCCCAGGACTGTTCTACAGCATGAGTGGTCTCAGCTCTTGTCTGTGTTGGTATCTGACACTTCCCTTGGCTGTGCAAAGCCATGTCTGGTGTCCTGGTGTTGATGTTATTTAACTCCACCCTCTGGAACTCAGTTACTCTCATTGTTCCCCTGAGGTGAGTGCTGCTGGGACACCTCTCTTCCTGTACTAGTCTCCTTCCACCACCATAGGAAGGGCCCTCTCCCCCACTTTTCTCACTACTGAAGCTGCTCTTCTGGTTCCTCTGTTTCTCCTAAGGTATTGTTCTCTGGGTTTATTCAATGGAAGGATAAGAGCTGTTTTACCTGCACATCATGGCTCTTGGAAGTTCAAGAAGGTGAATTTCAAACCTTTGGACTGTGGGTTGGAGGCCTCTGGCCTAGCTGCTCCTGTGGTTGCAGGTTCTGCCTTCTGACAGACTCCTTTCCTGGGCTGAGAGGCCTGGGATTCGATTTCAGCTGTAGCCAGTATTCTGCCCTGGGTCTGTTCCTGCTCCAGCATTTGACTCACCCAGTGACCTCCCAGACCCGTGTGCTGGCTGGATTTCTCTGCTGTTCCCAGTTGGTTTGGTCTGGTGCCCTTGCATTTGCCTGAAGTTGGAGGCATCTGTACTAGCTGCTTCTGGGGTCTCAGGTTCTGTGCTCCAACAAACTCCTGTCCTGTGCTGAGATAACTGAGGCTAGATCACAGCCATAACCAGTACTTCGGCCCTCGGCCTGTTCCTTCTCCAGCATTTTGTTCACCTAGTGCTCTCCCAGACTGGCATGCTGGCTGGATTACTCTGCTGTTCTCAGTTGGTTTTGTCTGGTGCCCTTGCATGTGCCTGGTGCTCCTACCCATCTCAGTCTGCTAGTGGCTTCTATCTCTCTCAAATCTGCTCAGATTCCCTTTTTTAAACATATCTGACATAATTTGTGAGAGAGCTCCAGTAGTTACTTCCTTTCACAGTGCCATCTTGGCTCTGCCCCCTCAGTAGCTCTTAAGAGCATCAGAAGGTTATAGCAAAAAATATAATTGGTGTTCATAATGATGATCTCAAGGTGACAATAAAAAAAAAAACTAAATTATCTCAACACATTCTTTAGAACACAAGTAAATATGTAACACATTTGGGGTAGGTAAGGATTCCTCTGATCAATTTATTCCCTATCCACCCAATATATATGTACACACACACACACACACACACACACACACACACATATGTCTTACACATGGTTTTAATTTCTTCTGTAAGGTCTATGTTTTGATAGCTTTTTTTTCACTCTGGGTCAGTTTGGAGTTTATGAGTTTGTAGTAAAGTTAAATCTACTCAAAACATTATTCCTTAATTCATATTGATCAATACCATATCTAGGTACTTGTTCTATCTACAATGATGTCCTTTTTCCAGGACTGCATATCTGCTAGATACCTAAGTATATTTTGGATTTGTAGAAAGTTTATGTTAGTTAATTCAAGATGATGAGCATTTTCTAGCGTATAATTACTAGCCCTCTCATTGGATGTCCCTCAATATCCTGTAGATGTCATTTTTTTTTTTGCAACTTGCAGTGATATGTTGCATACTTTCCATCATTTTGTTGTATGATCAATAAGTCCAGGCTTCTTAAGGATAACCATCCATTAATTTCTGGTGAAAAGAACCATTATCATAAAACCCTCCATTTCTTTAAATAAATCTGAAAGACATAGTCATTTATTTGCTACTTTTAGATTAACTAGATTAACATATTTGAGTTCATGTGGATATTACCCATGAAGGTATTTTTTTTTAATCCTAGTTTTTAATTTTAGCCATTTCATAGGCTCTGGTTAGACTTAAGGTATCTTCAGTTGCAATCAACAGTGCACCTCGCCCCCCCAAAAAAACATTATTTTTGTCAGTTTTTACTACATTCTTTAAAGTGACATCTGTTTGTTGCAAAAGCATTTCATTCTAATTCACTTATCATATGCTCTGGGAAAATCTATCAATCTTCCTCTTTTTTGAGAAGGAAGTGAATATCTTTCTATAATTGGTCTGAGGTGAGGTGATGAGCTCAGCATCCATAAAAATTGTGCAGTCTTTCCCGGCATACTCTTTGATTCAGCAATATCATTACTAGGTCTGTATTCCAAAGAGATAAGAGATGTTTTACTTACTTATTTGTTGATTGGACCATATTTTTTCTTTATTATTCAAGATTCTTTTTGTTCTGTTTTCTTTTGTAACATGGAGAATATGGAAATGTTTTTCATGACTGCATATGTAAAATCCATATCAAATTGCCTGTCCTCTCAACAAGGGGTGAGGAGGTGGAGAGAATTTGGAACTCAAATTTTTTAAAAAATGTTATTTTTTGATAATTGAGAAATTAAAAAAAAAGACAAAATGATACAATATATTTGTAAAAATGCTGCCAGGGCCTTAGTCTTTGAAAGGAGAGCAGAGTAATTCCCATACAGGTGTTACTCATCCACATGATTTGTATTTTTTTAATTTTTAAATTAAATTTACATGGATTTTCCAGGCCAAATATTAATTACCACCAAGAAAAAGCAGTGATGTCAGTTGGAGCAGTTCTTATGCTCACTAGGGTCAATAATTTCCTTTTAACTTGGTGGGGGATTTTTGAGATTTAGTAGATTAACATATTGACTTTATTTCTGGGGCCTCTGTTTTGAAGAGCTTGGACACGAATTTGTCATTCTCGTCTGGTCTAAAACAAGACAAATTGGAGATGTAAACTTGTCCAAACCTTGTTCTATATTCAGTTAAGAGTACTTTGATTTTGAGGGAGGGGGAGAAAATTTGGAACTCAAAAACTTGTGGAACTGAGTGTTGTAAACTAAAAATAAAAAGTAAATTTAAAAACAGTTCCATAAAAAAGAGGACTTTGAGACCTGAAATTTAGGATGGATTCACAGAGGGGAGCAGAAAACTAAAGCATCTTTAAATATGAAACCAAATGAAACAAAAACTGCTGTCATAGAGTGATTTTACAATTCAAAAGAAAATCAAATTAAAACTCTTGAGTCTTCAGTCAATAGCATGATTGAAAGTTTCCTGCTCAGGTTTTACAGTCAGCTTCAGTGTGCATCTAAACACCAGCCACTCCATCTACTTTCATCAGACATGCTGCATGACTGTAATCTGTTCCATTTAGCTCCCACTTCTGTCCAACTCCCATTTCCAGTTTAGACAATAAACTCAGTGGGAGCTCTACATCTTATGAGAGACAAGATCTGACCTGTGTCCCTTGCAGTATTGCTACTACTATTATCGACAATACTGTAGGAAACAGAAGCCTGCATCTTCCTGGAGAGACAAGGCAGAATTTTAATTGCACTAGAGTGGGGAAGAGTTTGGGAAATGGAGGAGCTTTAGAAGACAGGAACAAGAAGGCAGGAAGTGGAGCACATTCTAACCAACATAAATAAGTGGCTATTTGGTCAGTGTCAAAAGTTTCCATCAATTAAAGGGAAATTTTATCTTTACGGCAATGTCCAAAGGGAAGCAAATCATTCTTGCCTTCTCAGAAGCTAGAGTTAATGCAGAGACCTAGAACTCAGTCTTCATAAAACTGTTTTGCCTCTCCTTTTTGCAGAGACACAAGTTCTCAAATGCAACTGCTTATGAACTAGTGCCGTAATACATGCTTGAGGAAACAAAATATAGCCCTTAAGGGCAAAAGACCGACCCAAGAGCCCCTGATCAGGGCAAGGAGGTCCACAGCTATACACAAGCATAAAAATCACAAACAACTTAGTTCATAGAAATTCCATACGTTTGTATAGCATGTCTGAAGCACTTTTAGCAGTTAGAATTGTTCGACTGAACCTGAACACTGACCACCTGGTGAAACTGCTAAGAGGTCTTGCTAGGCAGTGCTCTCCATCTTGGGGACATATCATCTCCTAGACAGGTAATGGCATTCTCAGCTCAGGCTCTTGGTGCCCATGTGTGTCTGATTAAATGGGGTGGACTCAAGTCTTGTCTCCAGACCTCAAGCTCTTCCCTTCACGTGAGTAATAAACGATGGCGGGGATCAGTTCACAGAGGGATGTGAGCATGTGGCTTATCTTGGTTCCCTGGAGAAAAGAGCTCACCAGTTTTCCATGAAATTTGTGCCCTCAGTCTGGCTCCTGGGGGCATCAGCCAGCTTATGGGTGGACAGGCACTCCAGTTCACTGCATCTGCTCTCAGAAGCCTCATCAAGATTCGTTTTGTTGGCTTCTTTTTTACTTCTCTTGTATTCGATGGTCTGCTGGAGCTGATGCACAGCACAGTCTGGATTGGTAGTAAGAGGTCCAGCTGGAACCATCTTGCTGAGGACGTCAGACATCATGTACCGGTACAGCCATGCTGCCAGGGCTATAGTGGGTCTGCTTGCAATAGAAAAGAAACCCATCTACCTTAAAAGGGAAGTCCACTGATAAGACCTTGAGTAGGTTCTCCGGGATACATGTGAAATTTTTCAGACCCACAAATTTAAATGGATTAAACCTGATTTTTTTCTCCAGGTCCCTGTTCTTCTGGTAACTTTGCATGCATGCAGTAGAATCTAAAATCAGTCTGGCAGTCATAGACAAGTTGTCCCCTCCAGCACATCACATCTAGAACATTGTAGGTCTGGATTCAGTTCACTATCGATGTAATACAGGGTTGTGTAGTCTTTCTCCGTGGATGAGGTGCACTTATTGCCTCTCAGAAGAATGGGAGGAGACCTGTTGACATAGCATGTGTTCCTGGTATAAGCTGTAGTTGAACCCTTGGAAGCCATAAGGGCTCTTTTCCACCATGGGACACACCACCACAGTTCACTTCTGCCCCAGATATAAAGGGACGTCAATCAGCGACTTGTACCCCATCAACTGGTTAGCAAAGCACCTTGGCAGCTTCTTGCCAGTGTCAGGGTTAATCTCTTCCTCTTCCTAGTATTCCTCCTTATCCATTCCAGTCCTGTCATGCTCGGCCAATCTCCTAGCATGATTCAAAAAGTCTAATCGTTTGGACTTCTGGAGCTCCAGGAGTTTCTGGCGCCTTTCACCCTGTTCCAAGGAGATGTACTTGGATTTGTACCGGGGGAGGTGGTGAAGCACGAGGAGCTGTTCAGGTCTTAGGAGACTAAAAAAACTGCTTGTCATGCCACTCCTCCATGTTCCATGACAGCTGCTGTTGGGCTGCACTGGGGGCAGCCCAAGGCCGCTGCAGGGCAGTGACTTGGAGACCAAGGATCCCAGGACAAGGCTGTGGCCCAGACTTTTCTGTTCCATGGACCAGCGCTGGGGGTCAGGAGGAGGGGGGCAGATGGGAAGGGGACATCATCTGTGTGCCCTTTGTAAAAAAGGAAAGGGGACTGATATATACAAAAATATTAAAAATAAAATTAAAAGCTACTCTTTTCTGGGGGCAAAGAACTGGAAATTGAGAGGATGTCAATCAGCTGGGGAATGGCTGAACAAGTTGATATATTATTGTGATGGAACACCATTGCATTTTAGGAGATGGTGAGCAGATGCTCTCAGAAAAACCTGGAAAGACTTACATGAACTGAAGCAAAGTGAAACAAACAGAAGGAGGAGTACATTATGCATACTAACCACAATATTGTAAGATGATCAACTGTGACTGACAGATGTTTTCAGCAATATAATAATCCAAGACAATTCCAGAGGACTTAGGACAAAAAAAAATGTTCTCCATCTCCAAAGAAAGAACTGATGGAGTCTGAATGCAGATTGAAGCACACTTTTTTTTCTTGGGGGTTTTTGTTCTGTTTTCTTTTACAATATGACTAAAATGAAAACATATTTTGCCTGACTCGATAGCCTGTATCAAATTGCTTGCCTTGAGAAGGCAGGGGAGGCAGAAAAGGCATGGAGGAAAAGAATTTGAAACTCAATTTTAAAAAACTGAAGATTGAAAATTGTTTCCACATGTAATTGGGGGTAAATAAAATATTAAATTAAAAAATAAAACATTGCATGGCTTTTGTTGAGACATCATTGATATTCATTGTTATCTAATTTTAACACCAAAATATTTTGCTATAACTGGTATTATTTGCTTTTGATATATTCTTTTAATTAAGTTTTGACTTCAGACTGTCAGTTTCTTAACAAAAACAGTCTCAGCTTTACCCTTGATGACTTTATGATCCACATGTCTTGCCTGAAGGTAACTGAAATATTTAGAAAAATCATCTTCATTTGGCATCAAAAATCATGCTCAAAACATTTAGTCTCTAGTCTTCCTTGATAAATATTATGAATTGAATTTTTATACTTATCATGTAAATGACCTGATAATGATGGAGAAAGAATCCATGAGCTGCTTAATGGGCTTTCCAGTGGAGTCATACAGCTTGATCCTAATGATAACCATGTGCATTTGACCAATAATAATTTTTTTGTCCAATTTTCTCTTTGGCTAGAAAGTAATACTCAGTTCTAATAAAGACTAATGAAAATACATATGCCTGGAAAGATTAAAAATGCATTAAATTGTATCCCTGTTGCATTATTTATTTTACATCAATTGTTCTTCATAGCACTGTGTTAATTGCATGTTTTAAATAGAAAATAGGTTTCCATGAGAACATCAAATACGCTTTGCATTCCTACGATTCTTTTTTTCATAAGTCAGCATTTATTATTAAGTTCCAGAACAGGTTATGAAGGAGGTAGATGCCACATTCAGAACAGAGCAAAAGGTAGAGCCCTAGCAGAGGGGAAGAGAGGAGAGGACAGGGAGATGAGATCCTCTCATCTGTGTCTGCTCTAGCCAAGGTAGATCCTTATATCTGAGCCTTGGTTCAGGGCACACAATAAAGCACACAATAAGATGAAGTTCCAAGGGGAACAGGTTTAGGAAAACATCAAGGAGTGGTCAAAGTTACACATCCAACCAAAGGTGGTGGCTAGGATTTTCCTTGGATCAGCAGCACTGCTTTCTTTCAGGAATTGAAACATAGTGACAAATTCCATCACACTTATTTCATCTCTTATAAAACATTCTTGTAGGGGGGCGGAGCCAAGATGGCAGCTGGAAAGCAGGGACTAGTGTGAGCTCCACACTGAGTCCCTCCAAAACCATATAAAAATATCTCTGAACCAATTCTAGAACTGCAGAACCCACAAAACAGCAGAGGGAAACAGGGCTCCAGCCCAAGACAGCCTGGATGGTCTCTGGGTGAGGTCTATCCCACACGGAGCTGGGAGCTGGGAGCTGGGAGCTGGGAGCTGGGAGCTGGGAGTGGAGCAGAGCAGAGCAGAGCAGAGCCCACCAACCAAACCAGGAGCCAGGCAGAGCGGGCCCTAGCACCCTAAATCAGTGAGCTGCAGCAGTTACCATACTTCTCAACCCACAAACAACAAAGACAGCAGAGAAAGTTAGTGGGAAAAGCTGCAGGAGTGGAAGGAGTTCGCTTTTCGGCCACCACCCCCAGGGCAGCGGAGGTGGGACAGCAACAGCTGCTGTTGCTTCCGGCCCCAGGCCCACCTGGTGGGAGGAATTAAGTGGCGGATCAGAGCAGGAGTGCACAGCTTGCTGAAGATATAAGCTCAGTCCACGTTGGGGGTTCTTGGGGAAGGAGGAGTGCTGGTGTGGCACATAGAACTCTTTAGTCTACAAGCAGTCATACCCCACTGAAAAACTCAAGGGTCAAGTTAGTTGGTTGGGAATATGGCCAGGCAGCGAAAACACACCCAGATTCAGACTCAGACTTTGTATTCTTTCTTTGGTGACAAAGAAGACCAAAACATACAGCCTAAAGAAGACAACAAAGTCATAGAGCCTACAACCAAAGCCTCCAAGAAAAACATGAGCTGATCCCAGGCCATGGAAGAGCTCAAAAAGGATTTGGAAAAGCAAGTTGGAGAAGTAGAGGAAAAATTGGGAAGAGAAATGAGAAGGATGGGAGAAAACCATGAAGAACAAGTCAATGACTTGCTAAAGGAGACCCAAAAAAATACTGAAAAATACACTGAAGAAAGCAACACCTTAAAAAATAGACTAACTCAAATGGCAAAAGAGCTCCAAAAAGCCAATGAGGAGAATAATGCCTTGATAGGCAGAATTAGCCAAATGGAAAAGGAGGTCCAAAAGACCACTGAAGAAAATACTACTTTAAAAATTAGATTGGAGTAAGTGGAAGCTAGTGACTTTATGAGAAATCAAAATATTATAAAACAACCAAAGGAATGAAAAAGTGGAAGACATTGTGAAATATCTCATTGGAAAAACCACTGACCTGGAAAATAGATCCAGGAGAGATAATTTAAAAATTATTGGGCTACCTGAAAGCCATGATCAAAAAAAGAGCCTAGATATCATCTTTTAAGAAATTATCAAGGAGAACTGCCCTGATGTTGTAGAGCCACAGGGCAAAATAGAAATTGAAAGAATCCACCGATCACTTCCTCAAATAGATCCCCAAAAGAAATCTCCTAGGAATATTGTTGCCAAATTCCAGAGCTCCCAGATCAAGGAAAAAATACTGCAAGGAGCCAGAAAGAAACAATTTGAGTATTGTAGAAACACAATCAGAATAACCCAAGTACTGGCAGCTGCTACATTAAGAGATCAAAGGGCTTGGAATACGATATTCTGGAGGTCAATGGAGCTAGGATTAAAACCTAGAATCACCTACCCAGCAAAACAGAGTATCATGCTCCAAGGCAAAATATGGATTTTCAATAAAATAGAGGACTTTCAAGCTTTCTCAGTGAAAAGACCAGAACTGTGTATGTGTGTATGTATATATATATATATATATACACATATGTATGTATCTATGTATGTGTATATGTACATGTATGTATATATATAGACAAAGCACACAGGGTGAGTTGAATATGAAGGAATGATATCTAAAAAAATAAAATCAAATTAAGGGATAAGAGAGGAATGTATTGAGACAGGGAGAAAGAGAGAGATAGAATGGGGTAAATTATCTCATGTAAAATTAGCAAGAAAAAGCAGTTCTGTAGGAAGGGAAGAGGGGGCAGGTGAGGAGGAATAAGTAAATCTTGCTCTCATCGGATGTGACCTGAGGATGGAATACCATATACCCTCAATTGGGTATCTTACCCCACAGGAAAGAAGGAGGAAGAAGATAAAAAAGGGTGGATGATAGAAGAGAGGGCAGACAGGGGGAGGCATTAATCAAACACAAACACTTTGGAAAAGGGACAGGGTTAAGGGAAAAATTTCAATGAGGGGGGATAGGTTAGGAAGGAGCAAAACATAGTTAATCATTTACAACATGAGTATTGTGAAAGGGTTTTACATAATGATACACATGTGGCCTATGTTGAATTGCTTGCCTTCTTAGGGAGGGTGGGTGGGGAGGGAAGAGGGGAGAGAATTTGGAACACAAAG
Organism: Trichosurus vulpecula; assembly: GCF_011100635.1. Taxonomy (NCBI): domain Eukaryota; kingdom Metazoa; phylum Chordata; class Mammalia; order Diprotodontia; family Phalangeridae; genus Trichosurus; species Trichosurus vulpecula. The sequence continues at coordinate 360,968,263 of NC_050574.1, forward strand.
TTTTAAAAACAGATATTCAAAAACAAAAAAAAAAAGTTTTTGCTTGCGACTAGGAAATAAGATACACAGGCAATGGGGCATAGAAATTTATCTTGCCCTACAAGAGAAGAAAGGAAAGGAGGATGGGAGGGGAGTGGAGTTACAAAAGGGAGGCCTGACTGGGGAACAGGGCTACCAGAGTACACGCCATCTTGGAGTGGGCAGAAGGGTAAAAATGGGGAGAAAATTTGTAATTCAATCTCTTGTGAAAATCAATGCTGAAAACTAAATATATTAAATAAATTATATAAAATTAAAAAAAGAAAAAAAAAAACAAAGTTACTGTAGACACTATAAAATATTTGGGAGTCTATCTGCCAAGACAACCCCAGGGCCTATATGAACATAATTATGAAACAGTTTCCACACGAATAAAGTGAGATCTAAATAAATGGAAAAATATCAGTTGCTCATGGTTAGGCTGATCTAATATAATAAAAATGACAATGTTAACTAAATTAATCTGTCTATTTACTGCCATACCAATCGAACTACCAAAAAATTATTTTACTGAGCTGGATAAAATAATAACAAAATTCATCTGGAAGAAAAAGAGCTCTAGAATATCTAGGGTATTAATGAAAAGAAATGCTATGGAAGGTGGCCTAGCCATACCACATATTAAACTGTACTATTAAGCAGCAGTCATCAAAACTACCTGGTACTGGCTAAGAAACAGAGTGTTGTATCAGTGGGATAGGATAGGTACACAAGATGGAGAAGTCAACGACTATAGCAATCTACCCTTTGATAAACTCAAAGAATCCAGCTTTCTTGGCTAAGAATTTGCTATTTCACAAAAACTGCTAGGAAAATTGGAAAATGGTAGGGCAGAAACTGGGCATAGACCAATATCTTACACCATATTAAAGTCAAAATCAGTTCACGATTTAGGAATAAAGGCTGATACTATAAGCCATATGGGAGAGGAAGGAATAGATTATCTATCAGATTTATGGAAAAGAAAAGAATTTGTGACACAACAAGAGATAGAGAGCATTACAAAATGCAAGATGGATAATTTTGATTATGTTAAATTGAAATGTTTTTGTAGAAAAAAATACAATGCAACAAAGATTAAGAGGGAAGCAGAAAATTGGGAGAAAATCTTTACTACCAGTGTCTCTGATAAAGGCTTCATCTCTAAAATATATAGGGAACTGAGCCAAATATATAGGAATACAAGTCATTCCTCTGTTGAGAAATGGTCCAAGGATATGAACAGACAGTTTTCAGAGGAAGAAATTGAAGATATCTATAGGCATATGAAAAAATGCTCTAAATCACTACTGATTAGAGGAATGCAAATCAAAACAACTCTTAGGTACCGCATCTCAACTGTCTGATTGGCTAAAATGCCAAAACAGGAAAATGATAAATGCTGTAGAGGATGTGGGAAAATTGGAACATTGTTACACTGCTGGAGGAGTGGTGAACTGATCCAGCCACTCTGGAGAGCAATTTGGAACTATGCCAAAAGGGCTATAAAAATGTTCATACCCTTTGACCTAGCAATACCACTTCTAGGGTTATATCCCAAAGAAATCCCACGAGTGGGAAAAGGACCCATATGTACAAAAATATTTATAGTGGCTCTTTTTGTAGTAGCAAAGAATTGGAAATCAAGGGGATGCCCATCAATTGGGGAATGGTTGAACAAGTTGTGGTATATGAATGTAATGCAATACTATTGTGCTATAAGAAATGAGGATGATACAGACTTCATAACAGCTTTGAAAAACCTACACGATATTATGCTGAGTGAGCAGAGCAGAACCAGGAGAACATTATACATAACCACAGATATATGGATTCTGTGAGGCCTAACCCTGATAGATTTTGCTCTTCTCAGCAACACAAGGTGCAAAGACAACTCCAAAATACTCACGATGGAGAATGCTATCTACATCCAGAGAAAGAACTATGACGTATGAATGCAGATTGAGGCACACTTTATGCTCACCTTTTCTTCCCTTTCTTTTTCTCTCTTTTGTTTTTGTTTTTGGGGGTTTTTTGGTTCTGTTTCTTCTTTCTCATGATTCATTCCATTGGTCATAATTCTTCTTCACAACTTGACTAGTGTGTAAATAAGTTCAATGCTTAGTTACACATGGAAGATGTATCGGGTTCTATGCCGTCTTCGGGAGGGGTGGGGGGAAGAAAATCTGGAACTCAAAATTATGTAGAACTGAGTTTTGTAAACTAAAAAGAAAAACAAAAACAAAAACAAAAAATAAAAAGACAAGGAAAAGACAGTCAGTCCGTGCCCTTGAGGAGCTCATGATCTAATGCAAAGAAGAAGTCTTAAAGAGAGGGTAAGAATCATGTCTCCACCCTCACCTCTTAGATGGAGAGTGACCAGATCCATTAGAGACAACTTGCATATCAGTAAGATTACAGGGCCCTTAGGTATTTGAGCCACCAATATCTGTAACAGTTTTATGATTATGCTCTAGGTGCATTGTCTATACAAAATATTGTGAAGATGATGCAATATGAATTATTTTATAAAATCATTGTGTGATTTTATAGTATAAATAAATAAATAAAATTTTATTATATTATTTTATCATATGATATTTATATTTACTTCATATTATTTTATGTATCTATATATCATGAATATATTTATACCATATTTATAACACTATACCTACAAATACATAAATAAAATATATAATCGTATACCTTATATAACACATACATTACAAAATCACACAAGGAGCCAAGGGGCTGAGGAAAACTAGTTTGATTTCTGAGAAAGGCCAAAATATAGCCAAAGATTTGCAGTGAGCAGGGGCAGAAGGAAATTGAAGGAGGCTGCCCAATGATTTTTATAAATTTGATGGCAAATCAAAGCAAACAATTAACAACAGAATCAATGGCTAATCGTGAAATCTGCCTTCCACTTTGGTAGAGTAGTATATTTGCCCTTTAATTACACATCAACAAGTGGTTTATGTAATTTCTAGTTATATTATCACTTTGTTCTCTTTGCTTTTGCTCCCTTTATCTCTAACCCTCTTTCTTCCTTTCCTATCCCTCCATAATTCCGTATTTCAGTTTGCTTCCCTGCTCCTTATATGCTTCTTTTACCTTCTGTCTCCCCATCTTTCCATCTCTCTCATGCTTCATTGCTCTCTTTCTATCCATCTGGTGCTTTCCTCCTGTCATCTTTAATTTAGTCTCTTTTTTTCGCCTATTGCCATTCCTTGCCCTCTTCCATTTGTTATTTTCCTTTATGCTTTCCTTTGCTAAAAAGTCACCACACTGCTGATCTCTCCATCATTGACATACTGGCCTCAGAGAAATCTGGACTCAGTATTCTGGTGGAGGAAATTAATTTTACCTAAGGGTTTCTCATGCTGCTATCCACTAACCAAAGCTTCTTGACCTGGAATTTATGAACATTTTTTATAACTGTATTTCAATATATTTGGTTTCTTTTGTAAGCCTTCGTATTATATTTCAAAACATTATTCTAAGAGGGAGTCCACAGGTTTTGTGAGACTTCCAAGGGAGTCCATGGCACAAAAAAGGTTAAGAATTCCTACACTAAAGGTAATATTTAGAAAGATCTGCTGATCATACACATATTTCAGATGTGATTCTAACAGTTTTAACAATGTCATTACCCAAATCACACTCAAATATGATCATTCCTAAGGTGCTTTAATAAATAGTTCCAGAAAAAGTCCACCATAGGTCCTGCAAATGACAAATGGAAAGGGTCCCTATCACCAAACACCCATCCAGTATAAAAGATACAGTTTCCATTGACTTAGTACAAAAAGAAGTAGGCTCACCTGCAGTTGTTATTTGAGGATTTTTTCCCTAATACCAGAAACCCCCAGAACTCATGGATCCTCATGATAAGTATTGAGCTAATGTCCCAGATTTGAGAGTGGAAATAGAATTCTCATTCATTCCTCACAACTTCTTCTACTGCCAAGTGAACATCATCTGTGTGCCATCTGTGAGGAGAATGAAATAGCTGGCTATTGCTGAATAAGAACCTTTCCATGTTGAAATCCACTCATCTAATAACTCAGTGCTCCACCTAGATCTGGAATGCACCAAACTTTAGATGTCTGGTTTGGCTAATTGCTAATCCAACTCCCTCCACCCCTTGCTGTCCATTGTAATATCCATAATGCATAGTCCTTTATGTGCTAAGGTGATTTTATTGACCCATCATCATTATTTTCAGTTACTTCCTAATAATGGTCACAGGTTGTAATGAGTCTTACCTCTCATGCTATCTCTTGTTTTTATGATAAATAGAGGATGGTTTTAGGAGAATGTCAATCAAGGTCAGGAATTCCATCTATAAAGTAGTTTTTCATTTTGTAAATTCAGTTGTATCATACAGGTATCAAAAACTGGTTTTATGCATACTAGGTTGTCTCCAGTTATCACAAAAACTGAAACACAATTCTAAAAACCAAACTAATTTTAATTGACTTAATCAAAAACATGTATCATGTTGAACAGTTAGAGAGAGAAATGGGTGCTATAAAATCCTACAAATAGGAGTTGAGTGTGGTACCTACAGAAAAGTGGGAAATCACAACTCCAACAGAGCATCCTGGCTAAGTCAGCTAATGCAAGTGTAATGTTTTTAAAGTCTTAGGATCATTATTGTTAAGAGTAGGAAGAAACCTCAGAGGTCTTTTTAAATAATCTATTCTCATTCTATAAATGAGGAAACTGAGGCCCAGATATGCTAAATGATTTGTCCAAAGTAACACAATAACAAAGCTGGGATTCAAACCCAGGGCTCCTTAATCCAAATTCAGTTATCTTTCTACCAGATTCTGGACCATTTCACAAGTGGATAATAATAATTGTTACATTTATGCAATGTATCATATACATTGACTCAACTTATCACCATCACGAACCAATAAAGTAGTTGCTTTTACTATACCCACTTTCTAGATGAAGGAAAGAGAATCAGGGAAGACTTGAAGGAAGAGAAAAATTCTGAAAAGAAGAGATAAGGAGGGAGCATATCCTACGTATGGCAACAGTAAAATCACGGAGTTAAAAGATGACTTGTCTTCAAAACTCTCATGGACCAGACTGATTGGAACGTCTGGAGGAGAGTGATGGGAATTAATGTTGGAAAAGTAGGTTGGAGCCAAATCTTAGAGGGTTTTCCATTTCAACTTTGGTTATTATTTTCCCCTGGAAGAAAGATGGAGTCACAGAAAGTCTTTGAACCAGAGAATGATATGGTTAGACCTATGCATTAAAAAGGCTACTTTGATAGCCGCGTAACAGGATAGATTAAAGAGGTTAGAGACTAGAACAAAGCTTCTTAATCTGAGGTCTGTTAACTTATTTAAAAAAAATAGTTTGATGCCTACATTTCAAAATAATCGGTTTCCTTTATGATTCCAATGAATTTTGTTTTATGCCTGTAGAAAGACATTATTCTGAGAAGATTTATAGGCTTCAGCAGATTTGCTAAAAATTTGTAAAGTTACCGGACATACATAGGACATATGTGTGAATATACACACAAACACACACACACACACAATCTAAGAACTTCTGGTCTAGAAATAGTCACCCATTAAAAGGATATTAGTGCAGGTGTCACATGAGTGAGAATCTGAGTTAGAATTAAGACACAATCAGAGAAAAAGGAATGAATATGAAAGATGTTATGTAGAATTGGCAGGTCTTGACAAATGATTGAATGGAGGAAGTCACAGGATCAAATGAAAGGGTCATAAATGACATCTAAGCTTCAAACCTGGATGACTTGGAGTGTGGTGTTGTTATTAACAGAAGTATAGAAGTGTGGAGAAGAAACAGGTTTAGGGATAAATGATTAATTCAGTTTTAAACATGTTGACTTTAAGGAGAGTATGGCACTTACAGACAGAATTGTTAAGCTAGCAACATGAGAATAAAGTTTTGGCAAGATATTCAGGTTGATACATGCATATGGTTTTCAGTATAAAAATGATCATTTCACATGAGTGCTGATGATATTATCACAACAGAGGTTATGAATAGAGAAAAAAGGACTGAGGAAAGAACCTGATGGAACAATCATGCTCAGATGGCAGGAGATGGATGATGAAACAGGAAGTTCAGCTGCAGCAATCAGAAAGCTAAGAAAAACAGAAAAGAACCACGTTGTATGATGGAATCCTAATAAAGTTGCTGCCAGCACCCAATATTCTAGCTTCCATATGGGCCCCACTGAACAGCAGGCATGTCTTGATTTAACCATACAACATGGCTTTCACCACACCATGGGCCCCCAGACTCAATATAACCATTTCCTTTACTTAGCCACTGGCTCCCTCTCCCCACTGGGATTCAATATCCAAGATTCCTTATATATGCCTCACCGTTCACTAAAATAACAGGTGTATCCTTGAACTCATATTTCTCACAGAAACAGCAGGCACGTCCAGGTGATTGGATCCAAGCCACTGCCTCTAGCTAGGCTCTGCCACCAGACCCATTCCTCATATTTCCTACAGAAATATCAGGTGTGTCCTGCACTCAACCATGACCACATCTATCTAGTCTCAGACAAGACCATAACAGTTAGCCAATCAGAAAGCAGCACCAACAGAGTGCCCAAGCAGGATGCAGACCCCCAAAACAACAGACGGGACTTTCCCTAAGTAGGCACCTGTGCAGTAATAGCACAAGCTATACTCCTTGTATGAGCCTGGGGCATTCTTGCTTCCATGCTTTCCTGTGATTCTTCCTGTCTGGCATGTCCTCCTTCCTCCTCACTACTACTGAAACTATCACCATTCATCAAAATAGAGAAAAAAATCCTACTGCCTTTAAGAAGCTTTGCTAGTCAGTCAATAAACATTTTTAAGTGCCTACTTTGTGCCAACCACCAAATCTCACAAAAATTTATGGTGTGGTGGAAAATCTATCTAAAGATCTAGTTCAAATCCACCACAATCTGCTACTTTGTGAACTTAACCAATTCATCCATCCATCCATCCATACATACATACATACATACACTCCCAAATGGGTTTTTCTGTATGCATTGTGGAAAATTGCATGTGCAGTTCTACTAAGGCTGGGACCCCTCCCCTATTACCTAATCTCTTAACAAACCCCTCCTGTCTTTTTAATATTCATAATTTCTTCTACATAATTGTTTCTTTATCCTATAAAAATCCTTACTTTCACTAAAGGTGAGGGATGTCAGTTCTCAATAAATGCCTGTACTTGGATTAGAGGTGGTCTGACTCTGAATTCTTTGAGATGGTGCTGCCACAACACACCATGAAACTGCAACATCAAAGAAGCCAAGAAAGGAGAGAGGAGGAGGAGGACATGATCAACAGCATTAAAAGCTGCAGACATAGGATGACAGCTTAAGGAGATTTTAGGCCCATATGAAATTCTTTTCAGTATTGGGAGACCTAGAAATATTGGCTAGCAGTTAGGATGCAGTGAGTATAGCTACTAAGATATTAAATATAAAAGGGAGAAAATGTTCAATGTGGGAAAACACCTAAAGGAGAGAAGGGTGTCAACCAGAACAGAACCAGTCTCTAACCTGTGGGTGGCTGGAGGTGAACAAAGCAGGCTAGAGATAGGAAAATCAGGAATCAAATAGAAGTTTAATTTCAAAGTGAGAAAAACAGGTTTGCAAACTGAAGTCCTCCTGAGAAGGAGGGCTTATGGCTTGTGGTAGGGGTAGGGTTTTTAAGCATGAAAACCACGAAAGGGAGGGACCCAACACAGTCATTCTTATATTTTGAGAAAACAGTTCCCTTGACAGGCCATGGGACAATACAGGCATTCTTGGATCCTGTGAGAACAGTTCCTAAGTTATTAGAATCATCAAATCTTGTGATTTTCTCAAGTCTTAAGTGTTGTTGAGCATTGTAATCATTCAGCAGGTTACAGAACCAGAGTAAGCATGGCAGGAACAGAAGTGCAGTATCTGGTTTGTTTTACTTAGAAATTACAAGCACAGGAATTGTTCAGTGAGACGAGGTGTGATTCTTCACTTTCCACCACAGCGCATTGGCTATAGCTCCAACTCTCAGGCCAGAATCTCCTAGGAAATAGGTGAATCATAAATCCCAGTTTTGGGGGTTTGCAGTGGCTAAGACCATCCAAAGCACAAAGGATTGTTGCTATGCCAAGCACAGGGCTCAGACTGCTTGCTGGGCCTTATCTCTGAAAAAACAAGTTGTCTCCTGATATCTTGACAGGGGATATGATAGAATTAAGAAAAAATAAAGAGGCTAGTCTTGGAAAGAAGGACTATTTCATTTTATAAGACTGGAGCAAAAAACAAAAGGATGATTGCAGTGATAGGAGAGTAGGATCATAGGACCATAGATTTAAAGCTGGAAAGGAACAGAGTAGTCTTTAATCCAACCCTTATTTTATAGATAAGGAAAATGAGGCCCTAAAACCTTAGGTAACATCTCCAGGTCTAACGGAAATACTCAATGATAGAGGTAAGATTTGAACCTATGCTTTCTGACTGTACATCCAGTTCTCTTTCCACTGGACCAAGGATAGGAGAGATCATATGATGCATAGGTAGCTTTAAGGTATTGTGGGATTTTTTGTTTTGGTTTGGTTTGAGGTTTGGGTTTTTCCCAATAAGATATAAAAGATGTGATCATCACCAGAGAAGAGTGATACTCAGGGACTTGAGCTTCATAGATTTAGAGTTGGAAGCGATTTTGGAAATTATCTAGTTCAACCTCTTCATTTTGCAATTAAATAAACCAAGGCCTAAAGAGGTGCAATAAATTGGTTAAGTTCACACAGTAGCAGATTGTGGTGGATTTGAACTAGATCTTTTGATACACTTTCCACCACACCATAAATTTTTGTGAGATTTGGTGGTTGTCACATAGTAGGCACTTAAAAATGTTTGACTGACTAGCAAAGCTTCTTAAAGGCAGTAGGATTTTTTTCTCTATTTTGATAAATGGTGATAGTTTCAGTAGTAGTGAGGAGGAAGGAGGACATGCCAGACAGGCAGAATCACAGGAAAGCACAGAAGCAATAATGACCCAGGCTCATACAAGGAGTATAGCAACATTGCTGGATTGATATGGAAAATATTTGGATGAATATTGTAGAGTAGTGGGGATAAGGTAAGATAGTAGGGATGGGGCCAAATTACAAAGGCTGAGAAATCTAAACAGAAGTGATAAGACTTGTAATATACATATGTTTCCTACTGATCTGAGCTCTTGGCTCCAAAGGGCATTTAGCTCCTGATGCCATTTGCTGGTTGGTCATCATTACCTGAAAGTTACTGAATTATTATGGTTTCTAAATACATATTAAACTAGACGTTAGTCATTTGTTAACACTTTCTTTAAACCACTCTTCCTTGTCCAAAATGGAATACTGCTGAATAGACAGTGAGGGCCCTATAGGTTCTTATTGAAATTCTGTTTAAAATCTTTAAATATTTTTGTATTCTTCTACAGACATTGAATGGCACAGAACGCTACATAGGACATGGACACTGGAGTCAGGAATATCTAGATTCAAATCACACTTCCCAAACTCATTACCACTATGACCATGTACAAATCATTTAACTTCCCAAAAATCAGTTCCCTCATTTTCAAAATGGCAGTAACAATGAAATCATCTCACAGAATGGTTGTGATGATCAAATGAAATGGAGTTAGTAAAGTGCTTTACAAACCTTGAAAGACTATAACAATGTGAGCTAACATCATTCTAGATGTCATTCTTTATTTTTACAGGTTTCAAATAGGTCTTACAGGTTTTAAATTGTTACAGTGTTGAGGCTAATTCTATATTTTCATTGGCTTCCTGTGTATTTTCTTCCCTGAGATTTGTGTGTTGTGTAAAATAGAGAATGGTTTGGTTGTTTTCAGTTCAACCAATGTCAAAATACAAGCAGGAAGTTGGATGAAATCCGACTAGCTTAAACATACAGTGGTTCAAACTAGTTTATGGAATGATCTCATGTTTACAATATCAACTTGACAAATCAAATATTAAATCTCATTTTCTTCAAGATGTAAGGAGTAGTGTACTCTGAGCAATTCCTCAAACCTTCTCTCATTTTCCCTAATTTAATTTTATTTGGTATAATCAAGTTATTAAGTACCAATTTGTTACAAAGCCCTGTTTAAGATTCTTTTGAATTTTCAAAGACACAAGATTACCCTCACCCTCAAGAAACTTTGAGCTCTAGTTCCCATGAAAGAAGATTGTGGGAGAAAGGAGAAGAATTTGAGCTGAATCAGAAGTAGACTATCTTGTAGTTGGTTTGCAGGGTTCTGGATTAGTGAAGTAGGTCAGGGGTTGAATTTGGGGGGGAAGGAGAAATTTGTCAAACTTTTTGAAAACTGAGGAAATTTTGAAGAATTATCTCTAGGCCCACAAACTGTTGCAGATACTAGTTCCAGATTGAAAGGAGGTTGGACAGGATCAGGGACAATTAAATAAGCCAGAATATACGCCATCTTGGAGTGCGGGGGGAGGGTAGAAATGGGGAGAAAATTTGTAATCCAAACTCTTGTGAAAATCAATGCTGAAAACTAAATATGTTAAATAAATTTAAAAAAAATAAAAATAAAATAAAAAAGAAGCTACAAAAGTATTAAAGAGAATCACAGAGGATTGGGGAATAGATCCTAAAATGATAGATTCAAGGATAAGGAAAACATTGGTAAGGCAAGGCAAGTAAATCAGAAAAGGTAAATGGAATAATTAGCAAATTGTAAGAATATTGGGTGGGGTAAATTAGTGAGATAGATAGGAAGTTTGTTCAAAGCTGAAGAGGAAGTAAGCATGACTGTGGCTGTAAAGTTGTTGAGACAGGAAAGAAATTTAAATGAGAAAGTCTGAAAAAAGTCTCAACCAGATGCTTAGGGTTGAGACATAAACACTTTCAAGTAGTTTCAAAAGACAAGGCTGGATATTTCAACTATCGTGGAGGGTAGGAGAAACTGGGGAGTGACTGGTTTTCAAATCCAATATATTCAAAGTTTATAGGGAGAATGAAAGATTCATAAAGAAACAGGAATAAAACATCTAAGGGGAAATAAAGGGATCTGAGATTGGGATGCATAAGCTTGACCTTTGTCTGGATGACAGAGAATGAAAGAGTGTTGGTTGGTGGTTGTTGTTCTTCGTGCTTGAAAAGGACAACATTATACAGGAGTCAAGGTACAGTGCATCCGATTGTGTCTCATCAGAGTGATATGAGCTCAGAAGGATCTACCATAAGTCAGATACAAGAGTCCATAAGAACATTGGGAGTGAGGATGTATCTAAATGTGTGCATCTCATGTTTCTTTTGACCTACTGTAATTCTCATAGAGCACCAGGTCTTACACAGGAGATAAAGGGAAGAAATGGAACAGCTGTACAATTAGGGCTCAAAAACACATGAGGTTCTTACTGAAGACAGAGCTGGTTACCCTAAAGAGGAGAAGTTGCTTGTCTTCCTAAGTATTATACTATAGAATCCCAGAAGTTATCAGCTCACCTGGCAAGAGGGAGGAGAGGAATCATAGTTGGTTATTCCATACTCATGATTACTGACAAATAGTGAGACAAATATATAGCAAATAGTCAACCTGATTAAAAAAAAGCAATGGAGAAGCCTATTGCCTTGTAGCATTTATCTAAGATATAATAAAGAATCTCCTAAGACATATACAAATCAGTAACTGCCACTTTAGATGATTTACATGGACACAAATGCCATTTCCAGAATGAACCTAAAAGAACTAAAGGCCAAAGGGGTAAGAGCTGTGGTTTCCCCATTGTTGGCTATTAAAGGTAAGGGATGAAGAAGATAAGAAGTAATTTAGGAAGTTATCATCTGGCTAAGAAAACAGAGTCTGAGACTGTGATTTTCATTTCTGAATCAATGTTTATAATATAGACTTGACGTTCTTGTCCAGAGATGGAGTATATCTAACAAATATTTCTAAGAATGAATTGGCAGGTATCTTGAAAATATAACCAAAAGGACTTTAAGCTAAAGAGGTTAAAGGAGTAAGAACAATGTTTTGAGTATCCCGTAATTTTGGTGCTGAAGTATATAGCATGAAATACGAAGAATAGCATCTGAAACATCCAGAAATTCACAGGAGACAAAGTCCAAAAATGAAACTAGTAGTAAAAGCCATGACCTCGAATGTCTATACAAAAATGTCTGAAGTATAGACAACAAATAAGAAGAACTACAGGTCACAATATAAGGTGAAACACTTGTATATTTACAAGATATATCACTGGTTTAAAAGTATAAAAACATACATAGTAATAAAATTCAAAGTCAATGTAATTTAATCCTCTGATGAATCAGAAGACATAGCAAGATCTCGAAGTACCTAAGAGATAATATCATGAACAACAATTACAATTGCTTAGTGGATGTGGCATCTAATGGAATTCTAGTAGTAAAATGCCAAATAATAGACAGTTCTCTGTATCTACAGTTTAACAAAATATTAGCTCAAGATTGTTGAAAATATTTTACTTAGAAAAGCAGTCAAAAATGCTTTTGATTGACAGAAAATGAAGGCACTTGTGATGATAAAGGGTATATTTGTAATGATATGCTTGGCTCCATTTCCTTAAATCCCTTTAATATTCCAATTTGGAGGCATTTAACCCCTACCTATAGATTTAGCTTACCTCCAGTTCTGACACTAATCATATCCCTAGGCTGGGAATATCATGGGATATAAACTTGGTGTTTTGCAGAGAGCAGAAGCTTAGATATGTGTTGAATTATAAAGACTCCAGAACTTATCAAATTCTACTGCTGGTTTTGTTCCAGTATTTGTATGTCTTTTCCCAAATAACTAGGTTCTTCTTTTGTTCTCCTATTACAGAGAATCCTGCCTAATAGTCCAGAGCTCTGGGAACTGGGTTTCCTACTTGTAAACTCCATTATCCTCATAGAGTAGTCTTCATTGCCTAATGCCAAGCCTCCCTAATGCTGTAAACTGTATAGATATTATCTGATTTTACATTGTTTGGACTTACAGTTATCACGTACCTGTTTTCTTAGAGAAAAACTCCAGATCTTAGTGTGTTTTTAGACCATAGGTTTCATCTGCCCTGGCTTTAGAGCTTTAGATCAGGGGTTCTTAAGCATGGAGTTTAGACAGAGAGACAGAGAGAGAGAGAGAGAGAGAGAGAGAGAGAGAGAGAGAGAGAGAGAGAGAGAGAGAGATTACTATTTCATTATAATAGATTTCTTTTGTAAAACTATGTATTTTATTTTGTTAATTAAAAGCTATTCTGAAAAGGGTTCCATGAGCTTCACCATACTTTTAAAAGATTAGAATACTTGATTTAGATCCATGTTCTTGTGTGCATCCCTAAAATAATCAGCCCTAGGCTTTGCTTTTATGTCCAAAGTATTTTACCTTTAACTGATGTATTGAGACTTTTTGAAACATTATTAGTCCTAGTATTCCAGTATCAAGGTCATACAACTATGATATTTGAGCTTATTTATTCTAATTATAAGTTAGAGGGACTGAGATAGACTATGTTAGTTGTGGTTTCATTGCTATAGGGAACTTCCCTGTGGGGAAACTCTCTGTACCAACACAGGCTCTGAAAGTTTTAGTTTGAAAGAGTTGTATAGAGCTGAGATAATATATTCAGGATCATAGCCAGCATGTGTCAAAAGTGAGATTTGAGCATATGTCTTCCTGGCTTTGAGGCTGACTCTCTATCAACTGTCATGATGCTTCTTTTTATATAGGACACTTCTAAATTACATACTTGAGCAAAAAAATTTCTGCTTCTCACTAGAATTAACAAGGCTCTTGGTTCATTTAAAAATGACAAATTAAAAATGGTGAGTATTCTAAATCTTTTGAGAATTCTCAGTGGTGTTGTGTTCATTTGTTTTTGTTTTTGTTTTTTCCTCTTCCAAGGGGATACATGTATAAATATTTCTGCTTTTGGTTGCAGAAGGAAGTATGGATGTCTGTATGTGTGTGTGTGTGTGTGTGTGTGTGTGTGTGTGTGTGTGTGTGTGTTCAGGGCAGAAAGGGTAGAGAGTAAAGTTAGATTTTGCTAAGTTAGTATTTTGCCCAGCATTTTAGGAAATAGGCAGTATGTAAATTTTCTGATGACACTAAATTGGGGAATTCCGAGACTCCAATGAGATAGCAAAATAATACCCATCGACCCAACAAGGTTAGACACAAGGGCAAGAAATCACAAAATTAGATTCACCCTTGAAAAATATATGATGGAAATTTTGAAGGAACAAAAATAGTCTCTATTATATCTAAGGAGAAAGCAATCTGCAACTCTCCACATTGGAAAACTTGGAGAGCATTAATTTGGAAACAGACCTGGGTTGATAGGGGACATCAAACTAGATATGGGCTGGCAACAATATAAGACATGAATGAAAAAAAAAAAGGTCAGGGATCTTTCGGATTGCAAGGAATGATCTAACGAATCATGGGATAGGAAGATTATAGCTTGTCTGGAACAACTCTTCTAAAACAGCAGCTTGAAAGAGTGCTGTTCGATTTCTGAGAACTTTCATACTGGCAAGCATGTAATCAATCCAGAAAGCATGAGAAAAAAAGTAAAATATAGAAATTAAGTTCTAAGGAAAATGAATAGAACCACATTTATAATAATAGCTTATGTTTGCATAGAACTTTAAAAGTTCAAAAGTACTTCATGTACATTATCTTCTTTGATGCGACAAACTTGTTGGTCTGGTAATCTATTTCCTTTTTATGAAATTAAAAAACAAAGTCTCAGAGAGGTTAAATGATTTTCCCAGAGTCCCATAGCTGGTATGGATCTGACTCAGGGTTTAAACCCACTCACTCAAAGTCCCATACTATATTCATTATAAAAACGAACAATGATTACTAACATTTATAATGCTCATACAATGTGCCAGCCATTGTGCTAAGTAGTTTACAAGTATCATCTCAGTTGATTCTCACAACTCTGGGTGCTATTTTATCCCATTGTACAGATAAGGAAACTGAGCGAGACAGAGGTCACAGCTAGTAAATGTCTGAGGCCAGATTTGAAGTTATTGTACTATACTCTCTCACTTTTTGCATGATCATGCATTGAACTAGTCAATCAACAGCCACTTATTAAATAGCTGTTATGAGGAAAGCACAGTTGTAGGTACTGGTGGAGATTAAAAAAAAGTTAAGCATTGGAGCCTGCCAGTTTAGAAATGAGGATATCAAGCAAATATGTGTTTCTGACAAATATGTAAGAGTAAGAGTATAAAATACAATACAAAAAAGCATGAAACAGGTACAAATTGCTATTGTCAGGTGCAGAAAAGCTGACATTTAATGTGAAAGAATATTAGAGAAGTATAAAAACCAATACAGTAAGGGAAATAAAAAACCAAATTAGGTTGAATAGCATGTTAAATCATGATAATGAAGTAATGTTGGAAAGAAATGCTGAGTGATTTAAAGGGGAAAATATTCCTTCCTGACAAAGATACCTAAAAAAGGAATTATTTCATGATATATTAAATAGCTGCCTAGATATATATTACAACGTTATATGCAGTATAGGTGCATTTGAAGGTTTTGCTGTTGTTGACTGATGAAAGTCTGTGTACCTCTTTTGTCACTGGTTAATTTAATTCAGTTAGTATTAATAGTAACAATAATAATAGCATTTACATAGCATCTAATAATGTGTCAGGCACTTTGCTAAATGCCTTATAAATATTATATTATAAATATTACCCTATTTGATCTCATTTTCCCCACAATATCCCTGTGAGGTAGGTGCTAATATTATCATCTTTTTGCATTTGAGGAAATTGAGAAAAATAGTGATCATCAGTTATTTATTAATGTCCTACTATGAGCAAGGTAGCTCCGTAGCGCAGTGGATAGAGCATTGGGCCTGAAGTCAAGAACCTGAGTTCAAATCCAGCCTCAGACACAAGCTATATGACCCTGGGCAAGTCACTTAACTCTATTTGCCTCAGTTTCCTTATCTGTAAATTAAGAAGGAAAAGGCAAACCGCTCCAGCATCTTTGCCAAGAAAACCCCAAATGAGAGAAAATCTTTGCAACTAGTATCTCTGATAAAGGCCTCATCTCTAAAATATACAGGGAGCTAAGCCAAATATATAGGAATACAAGCCATTCCCCAATTGAGAAATGGTCAAAGGATATGAACAGGCAGTTTTCAGAGGAAGAAATTAAAGCTATCTACAGGCATATGAAAAAATGCTCTGGATCGCTGCTGATTAGAGAAATGCAAATCAAAACAACTCTTAGATACCACATCTCTCCTGTCAGATTGGCTAAAATAACAAATCAGGAGAATGATAAATGCTGGAAAGGATGTGGGGAAATTGGAATATTGTTGCATTGCTGGTGGAGTTGTGAGCTGATCCAGCCATTTTGGAGGGCGGTGTGGAACTATGCCCAAAGGGCTATAGAAATGTTCATACCCTTTGACCCAGTAATACCACTTCTAGGGTTGTATCCCAAAGAAATCATGCAAGCGGGAAAAGGACCCATATGTACAAGAATATTTATAGCAGCTCTCTTTGTGGTAGCCAAGAATTGGAAAGCAAAGGGATGCCCATCAATTGGGGAATGGCTGAACAAGCTGTGGTATATGAAGGTGATGGAATACTAGTGTGCCATAAGAAATGGGGATGATGCAGACTTCATAACAACCTGGAAAAACCTACACGACATAATGCTGAGTGAGCGGAGCAGAGCCAGGAGAACGTTGCGCACAGCCACAGATATGTGGATTCCGTGAGGACCAACCCTGACATACTGCGCTTCTTTCAGCAACCTAAAGGGGCAAGGACAATTCCAGGGGACTCACGATGGAGAATGCTATCTTCATTCAGAGAAAGAACTGAGAAGTTTGAATACAGACTGAGGCACACTACATGCTCGCCTTTTCTGCTTCTCTTTTGTTTTTGTTTTTGGGGTTTTTTTTTCTTGTTTGTTTTGTTTTTTTTTTTTTTTTTTGGTTCTGTTTCTTCTTTCTCGTGATTCATTCCATTGGTCAAAATTCTTCTCCACGACTTGACTAGAGCATAAATTAATTCAATGCGAAGTTATACATGACAGTTATATGAGACTTCATGCCGTCTTGGGGAGGGAGGGGGGAGGGAGGGGAGAAAAACTGGAACTCAAAACTTTGTAGAACCGTGTGTGGTAAACTAAAAATAAATAAAACACCTTTAAAAAAAAAAAAAAGAAAGAAAACCCCAAATGAGGTCATGAAGACTCAGAAACAATCAAAATGACTGAACAACAATTATGTGCAAAGAATGAGAGACTATTTGATGGTATGGATAGAGAGTCATCCTTAAAGAAGAACATAGTTCAAGTTATGCCTCTGAAAGATCTATTCTATCTGTGCAAACTGTGGCAGGTCACTTAACATCTCATTGTTCTAGCCAACTGTAAGCAGACTATAAGCTACAGAGAAGGTCCTTGCTTCCATAAATAAATTTCCTCGCCAGAGGTTCCATGTGATATCAAAATCAGAGCTCAAGACTCTATCCTTGTCCCACTGTGCAAGGTAAGATAATAAATGGTGAATAATGGTGAAACTAACAGTGGACAATCACATTAAGCCATCCTAGTAATGAGGAAACACATGTTAAAGTGACTGGATAGAAATCACTTCCTAAGCAAATATGGAAATTATATCCAAAGTTCAAAAAAGGAAGTTTTGCATAAAAATGTCCTGCTGTGAGGATATAATCTTAATTATGAGTTTCAGATAATGAAGTTCTTGTATCAGTCTTCTGCTCTAGTGAGTTTTATGGCCAATTCACAAGAAGCATCTTTTTTATTGTTTGGCATCACCACATCCCTGCTAAGCAAAGTAACCTAGATTGGTATCTTCAATTAAATCATCCCAAACCCACATATGTGCAGAACAGAAAACTTAAGTAAAACTGAATTGTCCAGATGTGGTGATTACATTCCCCTGAGAATGAATATTGGGCTTTCATAGATGCTATGAAGTACTTCTAACATTACCCTTTTCACAAAAGTGACCATGGCTGGTTCTGACACTTGTAGTACTTTAATATTCATCAGCCTGCTAATGCCACTTGACTCTGAAATTGATTGCAAATCTTCTAACATTATAATATTGACTTTCATTCTTACAGCCACCAAGGAGTCAGGCCTTCATATTTTATAGTCTCCTTTGCTACAGCAGTCTTCGTTGTATAGGTGCTTAATTCAGAATAGATGGTGGTGTCTATTCCCACTGTCACTCATTTCTCCTCTGATGAAAACTGCATTGGGTCCATGCAACATCCCCTGGTGTTCCTACAAGTAAGGTTTTCCTCTGTTGTCAAACTTGTAAGCTTTTGTTGATAACCATATGCATCATATGCCTTATTTTCTTGGACATCATTTCCACTTTGTCTATATTCCTAGTACACAGAGTAGGAAGAACTAATCCTCCCTTCGCACCTCTGCTTTATAGCATCCCTAGATTCCTTCAAAATACAACTTAGGTACAACTTCATCCAGGAGGCTTTCCATAGTTCTTTCTATAACACTCTCTCTCTCTTGAAATTATTATGTATTTCATTGCATACACCTTGCATTTACTTAGTTGTATACCTAACTGTATGCCACAACCCCTTCCCTCAATAGAATGCAAGTATCTTCAGAGTAAAAATTGTTTCTTTTTAGTCTTTGTATTTCCCATACAAAGTCTGCTTTTCACATAGTAGGTACTTTAAAATAATTTATTGGATTGAGTTGTATTGTATTCCATTGCTGTTGGTGTGGTTCATATGTGGTTATGTTGTTGTGTGATGGGTGTCAACTATTGTAAAGGCTATAGAGAAGGAAGGGGGTAATAAATATCTCACTAGTTGGAACTGATTGAACCATGATTCATAAAGGATGCTGAAGCCTTATACATGTAGGGGACTAGAATCCTAAGATCAGCATTTAGAAGGCTGACCTTGGCATTTGATAGGAGGGACATTATAGGATCCCAGTTTAAAATGGGAAGAGGGGCAGGGATATGAACTCTGGCAAAACCATGGGAAGAACATGCATGAGATTTGTTGAAATGTCAGAATCTGCGATGACAAATTATATTCATTATTATTATATACTTTGTAACATCAATTAGCCTGAAAATTTCCTTTAACAAAGAAGAATAGAAATAGAAATAGGATGGTAAATTACACTGTGAATTTTATTTTTGGTTTGTTTTGAAGTATGTATTAACACAGCAATTATGACAAAGCATATATGTGTTAATTTTTGAAATTTATTTTGTTCTCTTCTGCATATTTAAGGGTTTTTTTGCATTAACATTCTTTCTTTCATTTCTTCTTTTTGTTTTTGGTTTCTTGATTTTATATCACTAAGCAAACTGAAAAACATTTTTTCCCTTTGCCTATACTTTCCCCCTCAGTTTCACTTTCTTACTTTATTCTAGCTGTTCTAGAAAAATATCAAATAAGGTGGTGACAATGATATATTTCTTCTTTACCTCTTATTGAAAAAATCCCTAGATTTTCTTCATTACAGGTAATACTAAGTTTTGGTTTTCAAAAGATATTGTTTGTCATATTGAATAACAATCCATTTATTTTTATGATTTTTAGTATTTTTTAACAAATGTTGATTATATTTTCTCAAAAGATTTTTCTGAATCTATTAAATGAGTATGTGATTCACACAGTTTTTGTCATTATTATTATCTATTATGCTTATTGATTTCCAGATACTGAATCAATCCTACATTCCTGGTATAAATCCAACTTAGCTATAGTAAATATTCTGTTAAATAAGTTTTCATATTTTATTAAATATTTTGTATTTATAATCATTAGAGTTATGGGTTTGTGTTTTTTTTTCCTCTGCTTTATCTCTCCCTAGTTACATATCAGTAACATGTATATGTCATAAGAAAAGTTGGTAGAATCTTTTATTTCCCTATTTTTGCCAACTATTTAATGTCAAAATTAAATTTTATTTGAATGTTTAGTAGTATTTATTTTAAATCCATTCCCCCCTCTCATTTTTTGATTTCCTATATTACATATTTAATTTCTTTTTCTGATACTGATTATATAAAATCTTAATATGCTATTTTTTACCTGACTATTTTAGTTGTTGTTCAATCATTTTTCAGTCATGTCTGAGTCTTCATGACACCTTTTGGGGTTTTCTTGGCAAAGATACTGGAGTAGTTTGCCATTTTCTCCTCCAACTAATTTTATAGATGGGGAAACTGAGGCAAACAGGGTTAACTGACTTGTTTGGGTTCACACAGCTAATAAGTGTCTAAGGTTGGATTTGAACTCAAAAGAATGAGTCTTTCTAAGTCCAGGCCCAGAACTCTATCCACTGTACCACCTAACCGTCCAACCTGAGCATTTTATATTATTGTAAATATCCATCCATTTAATATAAGTAGAAGATGATTATATTATTGACAACACTTTATTGTTAATACCAGACATCTTTGGAGTGTGTTGAGGCACAAAGATCAGGGCTTTGAGCCTCAGTCACCTGACTGCTACTCCAGCCTGAGGGAACAGGGCAGGTGGTATTGGGGGGAGGGGGTAGAGGTGTTTGTATATGGTGTATGAGGAAGAAGTTTTATTGGGCCTCTTTTGGACCTTCATTGGCACTTGGGTTGGTTAGATATTAGGGAATAGAGATCAAATTGTACAACCCTTTTATATGGATAAGATTGTGGAATGGATAGGGTGGTGGAAGAGAAAGACCTACAGTTTGTCTGCTGCTGGTAGTTCTATTCTCTGTATCTATCTGAATTTGATACAATTTGTCTTTTCTACCTATATTCCTTACTTTAAAAAAATCTCTTGGCTCTTGGTTTCAGGCTATCAAGAAAACTTGCATTTGTGTCTACTGATGATTATTGAGTGTACCATACTGGAAAATTCTTTAGTTTATCATATCTTTATCTTTTTTTCTCCAGTGTCATCATGATTGTTATTGTCATTATGGTTCATTCTTCTTTAGGAAATCTTATTGAATCATTCTCTTCTCGGAGTATTTTTGCTAAGTTTGTAGTTTAGCAATGGAATTCCTTTGTCTAGTCTTGGTATGCCCAAGTCATTTTCTCTTTTGTTGGAATATATTCATCTTTCATATATGCTGATGGGGAGATGCAGCTATTAAACTTTGACTGAATTCTATTATCAAGTAGCTCAGTCAGTTTCAATTTTCTGATGTTGCTATATAATATTTTATACTATTTCATAGACATCACATGGGGTTTAAGAATATTGAGCTTTACAAATATAGCTAGGTTTTTTCCAGAATTTTTAATATTATTTTTCTTGTTTTAGTATTATTTCATATTTATATGATCAAGAATATAATATCTTTCCAGTAATTTTATTCTACTTTTATATGTGTAGTTTGCTGTTGTTATTCAGTCATTTTCAGTTATATCTGAATATTCATGACCCCCATTTAAAGTTTTCTTGGCCAAGATACTGGAGCAGTTTACCATTTACTTCTCCAGCTCATTTTAGAGAAGAGAAAAGTGTGGTCAACAGAGTTCTGTGATTTCCCCAGGGTTACATAGTTGTCTGAGGCCACACTTGAACTCAGGAAGATGTCTCCTTTAATTCAGGTTCAATACTCTATCTACTTCACCACTAGATGCCCCCATATATGTATATGACAATATATACATATATATATATATATATATAATGCATAAATACATACATATACATACATGTGTATTTTTGTATTGTAACAAATCTATTGGCAAATGATAAAATATTAATAATAGACTCTATACATGTTTGTATATATAAATATAGATATGTGTTGCCCATAGGTACTCTTTTTTTTACATTTGCTAAGAGGAAAAAAAGTTTATATTTCAGGTGATCAAAACTAGCTTAATTTTTTTTACTTGCCTCTTGAAATTACTACATTATAAGATGATTTTATTATATTGATATTATTTTCAAGTTATTCCATTTGCTTTCTGAGACAGGACAGCTTAGAAAAATAGATATTCAACCTATTATAAACACCTTGATAATAGAGATTGTTTCGTTGTTTACATTGATTTCCCCAATCCCATGCATGGTGCCTGATACATTGGGAATGAAATAGCTCAGCCAAGAGAGAGCATCCTGGATCTCACCTTAAGGATAATTCCCACAAGCTGAGAATGAAGCTATGATCAAAAATTTACATGTAAGCTTCTCTCCATAGTCTTTGTCTCTCTTCCCAATAAAGAGAGATTTTCATCACCTATCTTCTTTCTTGAAGCTGGAAGCTAAAAGACCTCAAAAAGATTAAAGAGATCTGATTTCTCCTCTCTCTGACTCTCACCAACTCTTTCCCATCCCTTACAAAGCTGATGGGAATTGATCTCCACCACTAAGGAAAGAGTCCTATACCAATGGGATTATGCGCTTGGGTTGCATATATTTTGGGAGGAGTTTTTTTTTTTGTTTTTTGGCAGTGCAATTGGGGTTAAGTGACTTGCCCAAGGTCACACAGCTAGCACATGTGCCAAATGTCCGAGGCCAGATTTGAACTGAGGTCCTCCTGACTCCAAAGCTGGTGCTCTACTCACTGTGCCACCTAGCTGCCCCAGGTTACATATAATTTAAGAATAAGAATTACTCCCAAAAGGAATATGTTGCTTTGGAAGACAGTGAGTTACCAACACTAGAGGTCTTTAAGTGAAGGTTGAACGATCACTTGTTAGGAATGTTGTGCAAGGAATTTGTACTTAAGTTTGGTTCATAGTACCATAGATATAGATCTGGATGTCATTTTAGAGGCCATCAAGTCCAACCCCCCTCATATAATAGATGAGGAAACTGAGGTCCAGGGAAGATAATTTATTTGTCTTGAGTCATAGAGCTAGTAACCATCAGAGGGACAATGGACTAGGACTCAAGGGTAGGGAACCTGTGACCTTGAGGCCACATGTGGCTCTCTAGACCCTCAAGTGTAGCCTTTTGACTAAATCCAAACTTCACAGAACAAATCTTTTTATTAAGGGAATATTTGGAACAAGGATCTAATCCTGTCCTACCACTTTCCAATTTTTCATACAGGTTCAACTTTCAGTGATCTGCACTGGTGTAATTGTTAGGTTATTCATTATACTAATGGGCTGCAAACTGTGTTTAACCTAGTTCAGATTTTTGAAACACCAGATTTCTTATGATTATAGAGAAAACCAGAAATTTTCATATTTCTTCTTCAGAAGTTCTGGGTTCCCTCCTATTAGGTAAAGTTTTTAATTGGTATTATTTTGTTCATTTTATTCATTGTACTACTTTAACTTCTTGTATCACCCTAAACTTTTAAGTGTTGTTTTCCCTTGCCAATGAAGAACATCTAGAATTTCTCATATTTCTTTTTGTTTCCAGGATTCATTTCAGCACTATTTCTGTCATTGCTCTCTTTAACTGGATGTTGTGGTATTCTTGTTTTCTACTACACATATCAAATGGATATAGATGTAACTCTAATTTTTTTTTTCAAATCTTCAATACATTTCTCAGTTTCTAGCATTGAAAGAGGCTGCCATTTAGGGTAATATGCAAAGGAACTTCTTATGCTCTGAAAGTGTCATAGAAATTGTGAAGATTTGAAAAAAAACTGATTTGTGTCATATCCCAACTAGTGTTATGAAATTGCTCATTTGAATCTAATAAGTATACATATTTGCATATTGCATATTGGCATAAGGTTCCACATTGGCCCTATTGGGAACCATCATAATGATCAGCTTAATAACAATAAATTCTGTGTAGTGAATTGCACAGGGAAGTAATATATTTTGGAACAAATAATAAATACCTCTTTCAATGCCTTTTCTCCCCATCCCCCACATGTATGAGGGGATGGTTATCTCTCTCATAGTTATTATTATTATTTATTTATACAGTAAGTTGCATAGAATCATTGTCACATTTTTGTTAGCTCAGAGATCATTATACTAAACTAATTCGTCCATTTCAGCTTGTACTAACACTTCCTTTAGCATCATTATACTGACTGAACACCTGAGTTTATCCATAAAGTCCCATTGCCTCATACAAATAAAACAAAACCTTCTTAACTTCTTTATCAATATTCCTATAAGTGGCCTTAATTCTTGAAGCATCTATTGCAAGCCCTGATTTTTTAAGAAATATTGTTTTATATTACTTTTACTAATAGAATTGTCTAAGAAGTTATCTCTTTAATGGGAATTTTGCAAACATGAAACTAATGAGTGCACATGTTTTTCAATTCAATTTCATGTTTTAAGACTAAAGAAGAGGTTACATGGTATAGTGGGCAGACCGCTAGACTTAGAACCAGGAAGACTTTGGTTCAAATCTTTTCTCAGGGCACATTAGCTCTGATTATAGGAAAATCACTTTAGATCTTTCTTTTCTATGAAAAGAAGATAATAATAACATCTAACTCGCAGAAACATTTCAAAGTACCCCTGTCTTGTGATGATGAACTCCTTGAAGTCAGGGACCATCATTTACCTTACTATATTTCCCATATTTAGTACAGTGCCTGGTACTTAAGAGGAGTTTAATAAATGCTAGGTGATTGATACATGATAGAGATGATACAATAATATGAAGAATGAAAAGAACATTTTGTGTCTTCGAATTTGTTTTTCATGACTGTGTTTACATGAAGCAAGGATTTTACCTTTCTTTTTTTCTTTTCAGTGGATGGAGGAGATGAGAATGAAAAATTCTTAATAATTAAAAAGATAAAAAATTCATTTCAAAAAGGAGATATGTCTTCAAATCTTAGAAAAACAGTAGGTGCTATAATTTAAATTTATGTTCTCTGCAACGAGACCATTGATCCATAAGCCTATAGCATTCCTTTCAAAATCACTTAGATGGGGAAGAAACATTAGGCCAGAGATGCATACGTATGCTAGGTACGCAAAAAAAGTTGTAATAGTTACATTAGTAAAAAGATCATATAGATATGGACAAAGAAAACCATAAAGCTGAAGGGAGTAGATGAGGTGAGCTCAAAATGTCTGTCAAAGTCTATGATTCTCTTATTAAGATAGGTATCATTAAGGTGTTTTACACACACACACACACACACACACACACACACACACACACACACACACACTCCTGTGAATGAACAATTTATGTTCGGCAATTGGATGGCCTCAGAATTTTGCTAGAGATTTCCAGCTGTAACTTCTGTAAGTTTTTCAATTGGTACTCTGGGTAAAACCAGAGGAGAGATTAACATAATTTTACAGGAAATCTGAGCTAATTTCTCAATTGATTGCTCTTCATCCCTACCCCAAGCTACTGATGAATAGCAGTTCTAAATCTAAGTGACACACACATGGTCCAGTTCCAGAAAAGTAAGACCAAAATACCTATAAACTTTCTTAAAAATAATACTTTCCCCACCTACAATATTGGCTCAACTGAAATTTAATAGAAACTTTCCATATCTTTAAGCTAAAAAGAACCAAAATAGTAGTTTTCATCATATACTAAATTGATAAATAAGATTGGACATTTTCTTACCCTTTATCTATGGCTTAATTTTTTTTAATTAATTTATTTATTTTTAGTTTACCACACACGGTTCTACATAGTTTTGAGTTCCATATTTTCTCCCCTCCCTCCCCCCTTCCTCCCCAAGACGGCCTGGAATCTCATATAACTACCATGTATAACTTCGCATTGAATTAATTTATACACTAGTCAAGTTGTGGAGAAGAATTATGACCAATGGAATGACTCATGAGAAAGAAGAAACAGAACCGAAAAAAAAAAACCAAAAAAACAAAAAAAAACCCAAAAACAAAAACAAAAGAGAAGGAAAAAAAGCAAGCATGTAGTACGCCTCAATCTGTATTCAAACTTCATAGTTCTTTCTCTGGATGAAAATAGCATTCTCCATCGTGAGTCCTTGCACCTTAGGTTGCTGAGAAGAGCGAAGTATGTCAGGGTTGGTCCTCACGGAATCCATGTATCTGTGGTTGTGTACAAGGTTTTCCTGGCTCTGCTCCGCTCACTCAGCTTTATGTCTTGTAGGTTTTTCCAGGTTCTTATGAAGTCTGCATCATCCCCATTTCTTATGGCACAATAGTATTCCATCACCTTCATATACCATAACTTGTTCAGCCATTCCCCAATTGATGGGCATCCCATTGATTTCCAATTCTTGGCTACCACAAAGAGAGCCGCTATAAATATTTTTGTACATATGGATCCCTTTCCCTCTTGTGTGATTTGTTTGGGATACAACCCTAGAAGTGGTATTGCTAGGTCAAAGGGTATGAACATTTCTATAGCCCTTTGGGCATAGCTCCAAACTGCTCTCCAAAATGGCTGGATCAGCTCACAACTCCACCAGCAATGCAACAATATTCCAATTTCCCCACATCCTTTCCAGCATTTATCATTTTCCTGTTTTGTTATTTTAGCCAATCTGACAGGAGAGATGTGGTATCTAAGAGTTGTTTTGATTTGCATTTCTCTAATCAGTAGTGATCCAGAACATTTTTTCATATGGCTATAGATAGCTTTAATTTCTTCCTCTGAAAACTGCCTATTCATATCCTTTCAACATTTCTCAATTGGGGAATGGCTTGTATTCCTATATATTTGGCTCAGTTCCCTGTATATTTTAGATATGAGGCCTTTATCAGAGATACTAGTTGAAAAGATTTTCTCCCAATTTTCTGCTTCCCTCATAATCTTTGTTGTATTGATTTTTTTTGTACAAAAACATTTCAATTTGACATAATCAAAATTATCCATTTTGCATTTTGTAATGCTCTCTATCTCCTGTTGGGTCATGAATTCTTTACTTTTCCATAAATCTGATAAGTAAACTATTCCTTGCTTTCCCAAATTACTTATAGTATCAGCTTTTACTCCTAAATCATGAACCCATTTTGAATTTATTTTGGTATATGGTGTAAGATATTGGTCTATGCCTAGTTTTTGCCCTACCATTTTCCAATTTTCCCAACAGTTCTTGTGAAATAGTGAATTATTAGCCCAGAAGCTGGCCTCTTTGGGTTTATCAAAGAGTAGATTGCTAAACTCGTTGATTTCTCCTTCTTGTGTACCTATCCTATTCCACTGATCTACACCCCTGTTTCTTAACCAGTACTAGGCAGTTTTGATGACTGCTGCTCTGTAGTACAGTTTAATATCTGGTATGGCTAAGCCACCTTCTCTAGTATGTCTTTTCATTAATACCCTAGATATTCTAGACCTCTTGTTTTCCCAGATGAATGTTGTTATAATTTTGTCCAGCTCAGTAAAATAATTTTTTGGTAGTTCGATTGGTATGGCACTGAATAGATAGATTAATTTAGGTAAAATTGTCATTTTTATTATATTAGCTCGGCCTACCCATGAGCAACTGATATTTTTGCACTTATTTAGATCTGATTTTATTCGCGTGAAAAGTGTGTCATAGTTATGTTCATATAGGCCCTGGGTTTGTCTTGGCAAATAGACTCCCAAATATTTTATGTTGCGTACAGTAACTCTGAATGGAATTTCTCTTTCTGTCTCTTGCTGTTGGGCTGTGTCAGTAATGTAAAGGAATGCTGAGGATTTATGTGGGTTTATTTTATATCCTGCAACTTTGCTAAAGTTGTTTATTATTTCAAGTAGTTTTTTACTTGATTGTCTAGGATTCTCTAAATAAATCATCATATCATCTGCAAAAAGTGATAATTTAGTTTGTTCTTTTCCTATTCTAATTCCTTCAATTTCTTTTTCTTCTCTTATTGCTACAGCTAATGTTTCTAGAACCAAATTGAATAATAGGGGTGATAATGGACACCCTTGTTTCACCCCTGATCTTATTGGAAATGCATCTAGTTTATCCCCATTACAAATAATGCTTGTCGATGGTTTTAGGTAGATGCTATTTATAATTTTAAGGAAAGTCCCACTTATTCCTATGCTTTATAGTGTTTTTAATAAGAATGGGTGTTGTCCTTTGTCAAAGGCTTTTTCTGCATCTATTGAGATAATCATATGGTTTCTGCTAGTTTTGTTGTTGATATGGTCAATTATGCTAATAGTTTTCCTAATATTGAACCAGCCTTACATTCCTGGAATAAATCTTACCTGGTCATAGTGTATTATTCTCATGATGAGTTGCTGCAATCTTTTTGCTAATATTTTATTTAAAATTTTTGCATCAATATTCATTAGAGAAATTGGTCTATAATTTTCTTTCTCTGTTTTGACTCTACCTGGTTTGGGTATTAGTACCATATTTGTGACATAAATAGAATTTTGTAGGACTCCTTCTTCACCTATTTTCCCAAATAGTCTACAAAGTATTGGAATTATTTGTTCTTTAAATGTTTGATAGAATTCACATGTAAAACCATCTGGCCCTGGAGATTTTTTCCTAGGAAGTTCATTGATTGCATGCTCAATTTCTTTATCTGATATGGGGTTATTAAGAAATTTCACTTGCTTCTCTGTTAACCTGGGCAGTTTATGTTTTTGTAGATATTCATCCATATCTCTAAGGTTGTCAAATTTATGGGCATACAGTTGGGCAAAATAATTCCTAATTATTGTTTTGATTTCCTCTTCATTAGAGGTGACCTCACCCTTTTCATTTTTGATACTGGTAATTTGATTTTCTTCTTTCTTTTTTTTAATCAAATTGGCCAAAGGTTTATCAATTTTATTGGTTTCTTCATAAAACCAGCTCTTTGTTTTATTTATTAATTCAATAGTTTTCTTAGTTTCAATTTTATTAATCTCTCCTTTGATTTTCATTATTTCTAATTTGGTATTTAATTGGGGGTTTTCAATTTGCTCTTTTTCTAGCTTTTTCAGCTCTATGGCCAGATCATTGATCTCCTTTTTCCCTATTTTATTCATGTAGACATTTAGGGATATAAAACTTCCCCTAAGAACTGCTTTTGCTGCATCCCATAAGTTTTGGTATGTTGTTTCATTATTGTCATTCTCTTGAATGAAGTTATTAATTGTTTCTCTGATTTGTTCTTTGGCCCACTCATTCTTTAGAAATAAATTATTTAGTTTCCAATTAGTTTTTAGCTTATTTTTCCATGGTACTTTATTAAAAATGATTCTTATTGCATCATGATCTGAAAAGGATGCATTGACTACTTCTGCCTTTCTGCACTGGATCGTGAGGTTTTTATGCCCTAGTACATGGTCAATTTTTGAGTATGTGCCATGTACTTTTGAGAAGAAAGTATATTCCTTTTTATCCCCATTCAGTTTTCTCCAGAGGTCTATCATATGTGCCTTTTCTAAAATTCTGTTTACCTCCTTAACTTTTTTCTTATTTATTTTGAGGTTAGATTTATCAAGTTCAGAAAGGGGGAGGTTGAGGTCTCCCAATATTATAGTTTTGCTGTCTATTTCTTCCTGTAACTCCCTTAACCTCTCCTCTAAGAATTTGTATGCCTTACCACTTGGTGCATATATGTTAAGCAATGATATTGCTTCATTGTTTATGGTGCCTTTTAGCAGGATATAATGTCCTTCCTTATCTCTTTTAATTAAATCTATCTTTACTTTTGCTTTGTCTGAGATTAGGATTGCTACAACTGCTTTTTTTTACTTTAGCTGAGGCACAATATATTTTACTTCGGCCTTTTACCTTTACCCTATGTGTATCCTCCTGTTTCTGATGCGTTTCTTGTAAACAGCATATTGTAGGATTATGGTTTTTAATCCATTCTGCTATCTGCTTCCGTTTTATGAGAATGTTCATCCCCTGCACGTTCAGGGTTATGATTTCTATCTGTGTCTTTTTCTCCATCCTAATTCCCCCTGTTTATGCTTTTATTTCTCCCTTACCCCTTCTCCTCCTCAACAAAGTTTTGCTTTTGACTGCTGCCTTCCTCAGATAACCCTCCCTCTTTATTCCCCTCCCTTATCTTACCATTTCCCACTTACTACTTCTCCTCACCCTTCTGACCACCCCCTCCCTTTTTCCCCCCTTCCCCTCCTACTTCCCGTAGGACAAGTTAGATTTCTAAACTTATCAGGGTATGTTATTCCCTTCTTGAACTAGATCAGATGACAGTAAAGCTCAAATACTGCTCTTCTCCCTCCCTTCTTTCCCTCTACTATAATATGTTTTTGTGCCACTTCATTTGGTGTAAATTTACCCTTTTCTACTACCTCCTTACTGCTTCTCTCAAAGCCCTCCCTTTATATCTCTTACTTTAATTTTATATCTTTACATCAGTTAACTTATACAGGCATTCACAACCTATGTATATCCCTTTCAATTGACTTAATAGCTGTACCATTCTCAAGACTGACTTATATATGTATATATATATATATGTGTGTATATATATATACGTATATATATATATATATAACATACATAAGATGATATAATCCCACATAAATATGTAAACAACCTGCCCTTATTGGTTAATAAGGTTTGTGGGGTTTTTCCCCCTGGTTACCTTTTTATGTCTCTCTTGAGTTTTGCATTTGGAGATAAAATTTTCCGTTGAGTTCTGGCCTTTTCATCAGGAAGGTCTGGAATTCCCTTATTTCATTGAATGACCATCGCCTTGCCTGGAAAATTATGCTTAGTTTTGCTGGGTAGTTGATCCTTGGTTGTAGTCCCAGCTCCTTTGCCCTTCAGAATATCATATTCCAATTTCTCCTGTCTTTTAATATGGAAGCTGAGAGATCCTGCGTGATCCTGACTGTAGTTCCATGATATTTGAATTGCTTCTTTTTGGCTTCTTGCAGTATTTTCTCCTTGAGTTTATAGCTCTGAAATTTGGCTATAATATTTCTCGGTGTTTTCAGTTTGGGATCTCTTTCAGGGGGTGATCGGTGAATTCTTTCAATGACTATTTTGCCCTCTAGTTCTAGGACCTCTGGGCAGTTGTCTTTGATAATTTCTTTGAAGGTACTGTCAAGGCTCTTCTTTTCATCGTGGATTTCCGGTAGGCCAATAACTCTTAAATTGTCTCTCATGGATCTATTTTCCAAGTCAGTTGTTTTGCCAATCACATATTTCACATTTTTTTCTATTTTTTCATTCTTTACATTTTGTTTTGCTACTTCTTGGTGCCTCATAGATTCATTAGCTTCCACTTGCTCAAGTCTAATTTTTAATGAGTTAGTGTTTTCATTTTGCTTTTGAGTCTCCTTTTCCAATTGGTTGATTTTACCTCTCAGGGTGTCATTTTCTCTCTCTAGATCCTGAATCTCCGTAGCCATTTCTCCAATCTTTTTTTCCATATTTTCTTTTAGCTCCCTAATTTGGTTTTTAGTTCTTCCAGGAGTGCTTTTTGGGCTGGAGACCAGTTCATATTACCTTTTGAGGTATCCGATGTATCTACAGTATCAATGCTGTCCTCTTCTATGTTGGTATTTAGATCCTGCCTGTCTCCATAAAAGGAATCTATTGTCCTCGGTTTTTTTGTGTTCTTCTTCATGTTGGATTGCCTTTTCCTGGCTTTACAACAAATTTCTACCTTTGGGCCTCAGGGCTTTCTGTCCCAGCTTTCTTATTATGGGGATTGTGAGTCTAGAATTTTAGCATCAGTTTCCTGAGGTGTGGGGGAGGGGTCTGGCTCTCTGGCTTCTCACTCCCTATGGGTGCTCTCCATCACTTGCTTATCAGCAATGGTCTCAGCTGTTTGTTGTTTGAGCTGATGTCTTCCACTTCCCCTGGGGGAGCAAATTTATGTCTGGGCTCCTGGCATTGACCCCTGCTGACGCTGCCCCTGTGGGACTGATGAACTTCTACTACTTGACCACTGAAGCCCCACTACTTTCTGCTCAGTTCCAGCTTTCTCTATTTTTTTTCCCAAGGAATTCTCTGGGTGGGGAGGGGAGGGATTAGAGCCCTTTACCTGGCCATTGTGTGTCCCGGGAGTTCAAGAAGCCATGTTTAATATGTTTGGGCTGCAATCCTCAGGATTAGGTATTTCACGGCCAGTGGCGTTGCGCTGCCTCTTGTCGCTTCCACAGACTGCTGTCCTGTGTTGGGAGGCCTGGGGATCTCCGCTGGTTTCGGGCGCCCAGCTTTCTCCCAGCCTGTCTCCCAAGTGGATTTCGTGGCCGGCCGCTTCCACCTTGGTCTGAAGCAGCTCCGAACCGAGCACTCTCCCGGCCTACAGGTTCGTGCCTCTGGCTTTTCAGACTCTCCCGGCTCAGAAATTTGCCCCATGCAGACTGCTCGCGGTTTCTGACTCTCTCAAATCTGCTCAAATTCACTTTTTGATAGGAATCTGACAGACCTTGTGAGAGAGCTCCGGTAAGACGCTGCCTTCATGTGGACATCTTGGCTCCGCCCCCTATGGCTTAGTTTGAAATCAAAATATAGACAAAAATATGAAAGACAACATTATCTTCACAAAACCTCCAAGAAATTCTTATTAGAAAGTTTCAAAAGTATACAATTTGTGTCATTAATTTCTAAAGAAAAGAATGGCTCTTCTGTTTTTTTTTTTAATTTCCCATGAGCTATCAAAGCTATCAGGACCCCTGACATACTCCAGGTACACTATTATATGGCTTTTATAGTGAAAATATCTTTGTGTTCTCATATTCTTTAGTGATTTATGGAGTAGTAAAAACGGTGACATGCCTGAATGGAGAAGGTGGTAAGATAGTTTTTTTTTTTTTTTTTAAGAAAAAAATATGGGGAAGTCCAAACCTAATGTTAAGTATTTTTCTTTTTTTAATTTTCAAAAATTATATGTAGTGATACCTCATTAATACAGCATTTCTGAGGAAGCAGGTGGTCAACATAAATAAATTTTGCAGAAAATTAAAGTGCATTCCACTAAGCTTCAATTTTTTAAACTATTTTGTATGGCAATCCTGTGAAAAGACATCTCACACTTCTTTGTCTTCCTAAACAGAGTATAATGGACATGATAGCTTTTTTTTCTTGATAACACACAGCTATCATTGTGAACATCAATCTTCTTACTAAATTGAAATATAGTTATGTATTATAGGACGACAGGTACGACTGAGCTTTGTAAGGTTGTTATAGTAAAGAGCCTCAAATTGCTCTTCTTTTGGAGATTCTGTTTTTCTATTGCCTACCTTGCTGACCAATTCTGCATTTTTGCCTTTATCTAGTATTACTTTCTACCATCTCCCCTATCATGTGGCCCTATTGGAAATTTTCCCTAATTTTGTCTGCTATGGGCTAGAAAACGGGAAGAGTACATTGGTTAGGATTGTACCTAAAATACTAATAAATAGGCTTCATGAGGACCTGAGGGGGTATTATGAGCTTTCATGCTTGAATTTCATTAAATGGACAATATCTCTTTTGTATATTCAAAATCCTTTTTTACCACCCCACTCCATCCCACCCCTAAATGCACATCTCAGTTGTGCTAAAGCTGTATTGATAATTGAGATATGTACAACACCCAGCAAACTATTATATTAAGTACATTATTGCTATCTCTCTCCAGCAAAGCCAATGAATTTCAACTCTAATAAACATGTGGCATTGGA
Source organism: Trichosurus vulpecula (assembly GCF_011100635.1). Classification (NCBI taxonomy): domain Eukaryota; kingdom Metazoa; phylum Chordata; class Mammalia; order Diprotodontia; family Phalangeridae; genus Trichosurus; species Trichosurus vulpecula. The sequence goes on from NC_050574.1 coordinate 361,001,819, forward strand.
CCAAGATATTTTCCATCCCAATCAAATGTATGGAAACCAATTTATGACCTAATAAATCCCAAATATGAACTGCCTTATCTATTATCATTAATAGCTATAAAATGTAATGCTTCATATCCATTATTTTCCTGTGACCATTACACTACTATTGCAGAAATGCCCATTTGGAAAGAGAACAAATCAAAGGCCATAGGAACTCGGAAAGCTGTACAACAGAGTATTCAAAAACAATGCAGTAGTTCAGCCAAGATGTACAATAAAACAGTCCCATCTAATACAAACCAACATTTGCTATGAAGACAAGAGAATTCTGCAAATTCTTAGGAACCTAAACTAACAGAAGAACAATATAAGGGCAGTTAATTAAAAACCAATATTTTACAAGTTGAGGCTTTGCTCACCTCACATTAAACTGAATATTATTGTTCAAATGGAACCCATTAAAAGAAACAAATCACTACCAAAACCGTAAAATTATATAAAACTAGCTTAAAGCTGGGTATGGCAGCTAACAGAAACAAAGGAATTCTGAACAAAGATTCTCCCTTGATCTTTTAATCACCAGGGCTTACATCTAGATATCATCGTCCATACGTTCAACAAGGTTAAAGCTTTTTAAAAATGACTTTGAGCAAAACTGTCACCTGACTAAAAGAGCCTAAAAAAAATACATGCTTGTTATCTCCTTCTGAGGATTAAATAAAAATCCTAAGGACTGTGTGTCAAGATATTTTTATACAGCTTTGCCCTCAACAAAAAGAATGTGGACAGAGCCAAAATGGCAGAGTAGAAACAGGAACCCGATTGAGCTCCTCCCACAAACCCTTCAAAAGACCTGTAAAAAATTACTCTAAATGAATTCTAGAGCAGCAGAAACCACAAAGTGACAGAGTGAAGCAGATTTCCAGCCCAAGACAATCTGGAAGACCAACAGGAAGGGTCTATCGCACCTTATTCTGAGCAGAGCACAAGGTCACATCTATAGGACTGGAGCAGACCTCAGGGTAATGAATAACTGGCAGCTGCAGCAGGTTCCAGACTTCTCAAACCACTAACACAAAAGACAGCCTCAAATGTCAGGGGGAAAGCTCTCACCTGTGTGAGAGGGAAGCATGGTCCAGCCCTAAACCTAGCCCCAGAGTGGCAGCAGCCACTGCCATGGTTACAGCTGCTTCAGCAGCTCTCTGTCAACAGACAGTGGAAGAACGAAGCAACTGACCTGGGTCACAATCCTGGGTGGTGGTCCTGGGGTGAGGAGGGGCACTGGCTTGGTGGAGCTGGTGGTGGCATGGGAGAGGGAACCCCCCTCACAGTTCCATGGTGGAAAAGAGTGCTTGTGGTTGCTCACAGACCAGAATACAGGCCAGGAGAGGGGTAAACACTTCTCTTTTGATCATACCACTTTGGAGGAACTGAGAATTTACAGGTCCTTAGAGATATCTTTAAAAACAGCTGCACAAAACCCTTGAAAATTTTGGCCAGTATACCCTCCAATTAAGAAAGAGCTCAAAATTCAAATAATTGGCTGAGAAAATGAGTGAAAGGAGTAAGACTATAGAAGGTAATTTTATTGGTGAAAAGATGTTTTCTTACACACTTACTGATGGGGAAGATCAAGACATGCAAACAGAGGAAGACAGCATCCTCAAGACTCCTATATCCAAAGCCTCCAAGAAAAATATAAAAAGGTCTTAGGCCATGGAAGAGCTCAAAAAGGATTTTGAAAATCAAGTAAGAGAAGTGGAGGGAAAATTGGGAAGAGAAATGAGAGTGATGTAAGAAAATTGTGAAAAACAAGACAATAGCTTGCTTAAAGAACACCCCAAAATGCTGAAGAAAATAACACCTTTAAAAATAGATTAACCCAAATGGCAAAATAGGTCCAAAAAGCCAATGAGGAGAAGAATCACTTGAAAAGTGGAATTAGACAAATGGAAAAGGGAGTCCAAAAGATCACTGATGAAAATAATTCCTTAAAAATTGGAATGCAGCAAATGAAACTAATGACTTTACGAGAAATCAAGAAATTATAAAACAAAATCAAAAGAATGAAAAAATAGAAGATGATGTGAAATATCTTATTGGAAAAACAACTGACATGGAAAATAGATCCAGGAGAGATAATTTAAAAATTATTGGACTACCTGAAAGCCATGAACAAAAAAAGAGCCTAGATATCATCTTTCAAGAAATTATCAAGGAAAACTGCCTGGACATTCTAGAACTAAAGGGAAAAATAGAAATGAAAAGAATCCACCAATTGCCTCACAAAAAAGATCCCAAAAGGAAATCTCCTAGGAATATTGTAGCCAAATTCCAGAGTTCCCAGGTCAAGGAGAAAGTATTACAAGTGACCAGAAAGAAACAATTCAAGTATTGTGGAAACACAATCAGGATAAGACAAGATTTAGCAGCTTCTACACTAAGGGATCAAAAGCCTTAGAATATGATATTCCAGAGGTCAAAGGAGATAGGATTAAAACCAAGAATCACCTACCCAGCAAAATTGAGTATAATACTTCAGGGGAAAAAATGGATTTTCAATGAAATAGAGGACTTCCACATATTCTTGTTGAAAAGACCAGAGCTGAATAGAAAAGTTGACTTTCAGTTACAAGAATCAAGAGAAACAGGAAATGGTAAACAGGAAAAAGAAGCTATAAGGGACTTAGTAAAATTGAATTGTTTACATTCCTGCATGGAAAGATGATAAGTGTAACTCAAGAGACCTTTCTCAGTATTAGGGTAGTTAGAGGGAATATATGTGTGTATGTGCATATGTATATATGTATGTGTGTGTGTATGTATATGTGTGTGAGGGCACAGGTTGGGCTGAATATGAAGGGACAATACTGACAAAATAAAACTAAGAGTTGAGTGGAATGTTCCGGGAGAAAGAGAAAGGGAGATGTAGAATGTAATAAACCCTCCCACATAAAAGAGGCAAGAAATAGCTTTCATAATGGAAGGCAAGAGGGGGGTAGGTAAAAGGGAATAAGTGAGCCTTACCCTCGTTGAATTTGGCTCAAGAAAGCAATAACATAAACACCCAGTTGGGTTTGGAAATCTATCTTACACCACAGGAAAGCAGAGTGGAAGGGGCTAAGAGAGGGGAGATAATAGAAGGGATGGCTAATTGGGAGAAGGGACAACAGAAAAAAGCAATTTTGTGGAGGGACAGGTCAAAGGAGCGAATAGAGTAAATGGAAGGCAGGATAAGATAGAGGGTAATATAGTTAATCTTTCACAACATAACTGTTATGGAAGTGTTTTGCATGACTACACATGTATAACCTATATTGAATTGCTCACTTTCTCAATGAGGGTGGGTGGGGAGGGAAGAAGGGAGAGAATGTAGAACTCAAGACTTTAAAAGTGAATGTTAAAAATTGTTTTAAATGCAACTGGGAAATAAGATGTATAGGCAATGGGGTATAGAACTCAATCTTGCCCCACAGGAAAATAGAATAGAATGGGATAAAAGAAGGAGGTGAGGAGTAATAAAAGGGAGGACAGATTGGAGGAAAGGGTAATCAAAATGCATGCTGTCCTAGAGTGGGGGGAGGGGCAAGATGGGGATACAATTTAGGATTCGAAAACTTGTGGAAGTGAATGTTGAAAAATGAAAATGAATAAATTTATATTAAAAAAAAAGAATTTGAATAAAGCTTACTAACTCACTCTAACCATGAAGTTGTCAGAACGTGAATCAAAGAACTCTCAAGGTTAACTGTTTTCTTATGTAACTAGCCTTGATCAAGAGGTTCGACTCAATATAAGTGGGATTGGAAGATGGCGGCTGGTAAGCAGGGACTAGTCTGAGCTCTGTACCAAGTCCCTCCAAAAACCTATAAAAAATGGCTCTGAACCAATTCTAGAACGGCAGAATCCACAGAACAGCAGAGGGAAGCAGGACTCCAGCCCAGGACAGCCTGGATGGTCTCTGGGTGAGGTCTATCCCACACGGAGCTAGGAGCTGGGAGCTGGGAGCTGGCAGCTGGGAACGGAGTGGAGCAGAGCCCAGCCTGAGTGGCGTGAAACAACCAAATTTGGGGTGGGGCGGATGGGGCCCCTTGCGCCCTGAATATGTGAGCTGCGGCGGTTACCAGACTCCTCAACCCACAAACACCAAAGACTGAGGAGAAAGTTAGTGGGAAAAGCTGCGGGAGTGGAAGGAGTTTGCGGTTCGGCTTCCAGCCCCGGGGGCAGCGGAGGTGGGGCAGCTACAGTTGCTGCTGCTTCTGGCCCCAGGCCCACCTGGTGCGAAGAATTAAGTGGCGGATCAGAGCAGGAGTGCAAAGCCTGCTGAAAATCTAAGCCCAGCCCAGGCTGGGGGTTCTTGGGGAAGGAGTAGTGCTGGTGTGGCAGAGCTGGCACCTCCTCCCCAAAAGTGAAACATAAAACTCGTTAGTCTACAAGCAGTCATACTCCACTGAAAAACTCAAGGATCAAGTTAGTTGGTTGGGAATATGGCCAGGCAGTGAAAGCACACCCAGATTCAGTCTCAGACTTTGGATTCTTTCTTTGGTGACAAAGAAGACCAAAACATACAGCCTAAAGAAGACAACAAAGTCATAGAGCCTACAACAAAAGCCTCCAAGAAAAACATGAACTGGTCCCAGGCCATGGAAGAGCTCAAAAAGGATTTGGAAAAGCAAGTTAGAGAAGTAGAGGAAAAATTGGGAAGAGAAATGAGAAGGATGCGAGAAAACCATGAAAAACAAGTCAATGACTTGCTAAAGGAGACCCAAAAAATACTGAAAAATATACTGAAGAAAGCAACACCGTAAAAAATAGATTAACTCAAATGTCAAAAGGGCTCCAAAAAGCCAATGAGGAGAAGAATGCCTTGAAAGGCAGAATTAGCCAAATGGAAAAGGAGGTCCAAAAGACCACTGAGGAAAATACTACTTTAAAAATTAGGTTGGAGCAAGTGGAAGCTAGTGACTTTATGAGAAATCAAGATATTATAAAACAGAACCAAAGGAATGAAAAAATGGAAGACAATGTGAAATATCTCATTGGAAAAACCACTGACCTGGAAAATAGATCCAGGAGAGATAATTTAAAAATTATTGGACTACCTGAAAGCCATGATCAAAAAAAGAGCTTAGATATCATCTTTCAAGAAATTATCAAGGAGAACTGCCCTGATATTCTAGAGCCACAGGGCAAAATAGAAATTGAAAGAATCCATTGATCACCTCCTCAAATAGATCCCCAAAAGAAATCTCCTAGGAATATTGTTGCCAAATTCCAGGGCTCCCAGATCAAGGAGAAAATACTGCAAGCAGCCAGAAAGAAACAATTTGAGTATTGTGGAAACCCAATCAGAATAACCCAAGATCTGGCAGCCTCTACATTAAGAGATCGAAGGGCTTGGAATGCGTTATTCCGGAGGTCAATGGAGCTAGGATTAAAACCTAGAATCACCTACCCAGCAAAACTGAGTATCATGCTCCAAGGCAAAATATGGATTTTCAGTAAAATAGAGGACTTTCAAGCTTTCTCAGTGAAAAGACCAGAACTGAATAGAAAATTTGACTTTCAAACACAAGAATCAAGAGAAGCATGAAAAGGTAATCAAGAAACAGAAATTGCAAGGGACTTACTAAAGTTGAACTGTTTTGTTTACATTCCTACATGGAAAGATGACATGTATGATTCAGGAGACCTCAGTATTAGGGTAGCTGAAGGGAATATGCATATATATATATGTATATATATATATATATATGTTTATGTATATATATAAGTGAATGTGTATGTATGTATATATCTATGTGTATATGTATGTGTGTGTATGTATGTGTATATATATATGTATGTGTGTGTATATATATATATATATATATATATTTAAAAGAGAGAGAGCAGACACAGGGTGAGTTGAAGATGAAGGGAAGATATCTAAAAGAAATAAAATGAAATTAAGGGATGAGAGAGCAACATACTGAGAGAGGGAGATAGGGAGAGATAGAATGGGGTAGATTATCAGGCATAAAGGCGGCAAGAGGAAGCAGTTCTGTGGGAGGAGGGGAGAGGGCAGGTGAGGGGGGAATGAGTGAACCTTGCTCTCATCAGATTTGGCCTGAGGAGGGAATACCATACATACTCAGTTGGGTATCTTACCCCACAGGAAAGAAGAGGGAGGAAGATTAAAAAAATAAAATAAAAGGCTGGAGGATGATACAGGGGAGGGCAGATGGGGGTGGAGGTAATCAAAACAAACACTTTGGAAAGGGGACAGGGTCAAGGGAGAAAATTCAATAAAGCGGGATGGGTTGGGAAGGAGCAAAATGTAGTTAGCCTTTCACAATATGAGTATTGTGGAAGGGTTATACATAATAATACATGTGTGGCCTAGGTTGAATTGCTCGACTTCTTAAGGAGGGTGGGTGGAAAGGGAAGAGGGGAGAGAATTTGGAACTCAAAGTTTTAAAAACAGATGTTCAAAAACAAACAAAAATATTTTTGCATGCAACAAGAAAATAAGATACACAGGCAATGGGGTGTAAAAATTTATCTTGCCCTACAAGAAAGGAAGGGAAAAGGGGATGGGAGGGGAGTGGGGTGACAGAGGGTAGCTCTGACTGGGTAACATGGACAACCAGAATATATGCCATCTTGGAGTGGGGGGAGGGTAGAAATGGGGAGAAAATTTGTAATCCAAACTCTTGTGAAAATCAATGCTGGAAACTAAATATGTTAAATAAATTAAAAAAAAAAAACAGATGTTCAATATAAGTGGGATTGGAGATAAGGATTTCCAGAGCTCATAAGGGGTTATATGTGGGGCCTCATCGTGAATAAATATTGGGCCATTCACATATTCTGAGACATTCTTAAGATAGGGATTGACATACTACAGTATCTGGCCTGAAAGTATAAAATGGATTTTACAATTTTTAAATAAAACTTTGTTGTACTTTAAAATGATTTCACTTTAAAGACCATTTTTAGCTCATAGGCAGCACAAAAACAGGCAGCAGGCAGGATTTAGCCCTCTTGACTGTAGTAAACTTCCTTGGAAGTTTGGCCACCTGGAATTCCCGTTGTTGGATACCCTAGTTTTCATGATATAGGAGGAAAAAAGCAAATTTGCATTTGTTCCTTCTGTTGTTTTATGTAATAATTATATAGTCAATTTTTCCAGTATATTTCCTCTACAAATCAATTCTACAACTCTAAAAAAATACCTTTTGGGGTTAACTTTTGCATAGTTGAATGTCTTAGCAGTGTTACCTAATGCAGAGTGCTGGGCCTGGAGTCAGGAAGACTTCAGTTCCTGAGTTCAAATCTGGCCTCAGACACTCACTAGCCGTATGACTCTGGGCAAGTAACTTAATCTTGTTTGCCTCAGTTTCTTCATCTGTAAAATGATACGGATAAGGAAATGCCAGACCACTGCAATATCTTTGCCAGGAAAACCCTAAATGAAGTCACAAAAAGTCACACATGACTGAACAACATCAATAATACCTAGTGTATTACTGAATACTTTAAAGTATTAATACTGAGATTAATACAGGAAGTTTCGAATTTATCTTTCTAAAGTGTTAATGTCCAGTTCCTAAGTGTTCATATTTTTCCTTGGATTTTAAACATACTTAGAATGCTTACTTTACTATGAGATCCTTACAGATTTCAAGTTCTTAGAATAATACTACCTGTTGGCCAAGCAACTGTAAATTATCAATACTTTGTTTGATTCCTTTTTGACATTTCACATATGTTTGGGGTTAACCTGATTGTGTTCTCAGGCTAAGTCAGCCTTGTTCAATTATTGGAAATGTTAGGAATTCAACTTAATTCATTCTCATAGCAGCAGGGATGCATAGAAAAGTTTGAGTGCCCTAGGTTGTTTCAGGGATCTAGATAAGATATTCATGTTCCTTGTGCATGGGTCACCTAGGGATTTTTGTCTGGAACTTCAGTTGGATTATCTATGTGTTTCAAGGATCCCTGGAGAAAATTTTGCATGTCCTAGGCTATTGTGGGGAATTATGGGATTTTGTTGCAGCTCATGTAGAAAGGGATGCCTATAGTTTGTTTTGCTATCCTGTTTGCTTCAGGGATTCCTAAAGAAAATTTCTGTTGCCTTATATTGTTTCAGGGACCTAGATGAAGATCACAGAATTAACCTACTTAATGAGAGTAGGTCCAGAGAGTGGAGGAGAAGTTGAAGGATGAAGCAGAGTGTGATTTGGAAGCATCAAGTCAAATTGGCTCAGTTTCTCAACTAAGGGTGGGGGACTGACTTCCAGGAAATATCAGCTATTAATCTCTTCCATGTGGTCTGAGAATTTCTGTAGGGATGAGACTTCTGACATAGGAAGCTTTATTTTCTTCGTCTTTTCTTTGCCAAATTTGAATTGGGTAATGCCATTTCAAATACCATGTCAGGCTATTATTAATAAACAAGCAATAATCTCAGATATGTTTTGTAAAATATTCTTTGTGAATATGCAAAACTTTGTGTTAAGGTGAGGGACAATTGTGAATTTTGTACATGTGAGACTTTATAAGATTTCTGCCAAATTGATTCTTTTGAGATTCTTTCCTACATGACATCTAAGAAGGACAATACTCATGCTCCCCAAGACCATGGAGAATTATTCTATATTGGGTAAATGTACAGCATGTTCAGAATTTGCTGAGGATGGTATTTTTTTAATGAGGGAAGAATGTTACGGTGACTAGCCAATCGGATCACTAGAGGCACACATAGCAAAATATTCACAACCATGTGGAGAGAATTGTGAGTCAGCTTCTGGAAGTTAATAATTATATATAATACAGGGTTCTACTCTGCTTCAGAGCACAAACAGGCATGACTGCTTCTGGTCTGTTAATCATTTGAAGAGGAAGTGGACTTTATTGGCTATTGAGCCAAAACTGGAACTACATTTCTAAGATTCCATTGAGGGCGATTTAGCTCATTTTCCTTCCCTGGCATCCACTGAGGAGGACTAGCTGCTATTGGCCTCCAGATGGGGCCCTTCTCTCATCCACTCCCTCAGACTCTCCCAACAATGGCTCTGCTATTGCTGACAGAGCATCAGTATTGGAAACCTACTCTGCTGGACTTGAAGAGATGGCCACATGGTGCTGCTGCTACTTCTGTCTCTGTTATGTCTATTCTTTCCTTGCTTGGCTAGAGTATTCAAGATGGAATGAACTGGGTTGCAAACTTGTGACCTGCAAAAGTTTGGGGTAGGTGCAAGAAATTGAGTTACAGGAATCCATGCCATATCTAGCTGCCAGTGAAGGCCTAATAAGTGATCTGTGGAACTCATACCATCAATGAATCAGTCCTAACATATAAGATGCTGCTTCCTAGGGTAACTTCATCCATTGGTGAATGAATGTGGTTGTGGTGTGAATACTTTGTATCAAATGATTTAGGTTTAAGCCCAGTTTCCCCATAGACAATCATGGTGATATGGAGAGAGTATACATCCCGTTCAGTATGTACTTCAGTTTTTGCTCTACATTCTCAGCAAATATCCCTTTGGAAAAGTTAATTGTTGTTAATTAGTTAAATGAAATCAGGGTACTGTTCACTGACTATTGATATTGGGCAGAATACAATGGAATGAGTGTTTGAGTCATAGTATTAGAAGAATGTCATTGCCCCTCAGGGATAGACAGAGAAGCCTGAAGGGGGAAAAGATGTAGCTAGGCTTGATCTGATGATAAAATTAATCAGTGAAAGTAGGAATTGGAAAAAAAGGATCTCCAGAATTTATAGAGGCTATATTTAAGAAAAATCAGTCCTACTTTCCTGTGCATGGCAAATGAACTGATTTCAAGATAGATAAGGATTCTTTAGGTGCCTTTACACAGAAAAGACATAGCACATGCCCTTACAGAAGAGAGACACTATCATATTAATAGAAAGAACTCTGAATTTGTAGTCAGAGGATCTGGGTCAGAAAGCTGACCTGTTACTTCATGTATGAAATTGGGCAACTTGCTTTACTGTTCTGGAATTCATTTTAAGCAACAGAGTGACAACTTTATTGTTGCTCAGTTATTTCAGTTGTATATGACTCTTTGTGACCCCATTCGAAGTTTCCTTGGCAAAGAACCACTGGAGCGGTTTGTTATTTCCTTCTCCAGTTCATTTTACAGATGAGGAAACTAAGACAAGCAGGGTTAAGTGACTTGCCCAGGGTCACACAGCTAGTAAGTGTCTGAGGCCAAATTTCATTCAGGAAGATGAATCTTTCTGACTTCAGACTTGACATTCTATCCACTGCACCACATAACTGCACCACAGAGTGACAACTACATCTATATATAATAGAGATAAAATTGTTAGTGATATGAAAGATGATTTGGAGTGAAGAAAACATAGAGGTTTGAAGATTAGATAAGACACAACATTTTAGATCAGGGCTGTCCAACCTTGGGTTTTTATTGAAATAATAGATGATATATTATGATTTGCCATTTTAGTGAGAGCTCTGTGGTAGTTTGGCTTCCTTTACTAAAGCATTTAAGTAAATTTCTATGCTTGTAGGCATAAATCTCACTGCGGGCCACATGTGACCCACGGGCCACATTTTGGACAGCCTTGTTTTAGATGTTTCAGGTGGTGTTAATTAGTATCTGGGAGGTAGAGGAAGATACCAATGATATTAGAATAGGAAGGATATACTCATATATGCATTCATTCATTCATTGGAACATTCAACAAGTATTTATTAAGCACCTACTATGTGTAAAGCACTAAGCCAAGTGCTGAGGATACAAAGGAGAAACATGTGACCTCTCCCCGTAAGTAAATTACAAACCAGTAAATGGATGTCTGAGAGATATTGTATCAGCAGAATGATTGACAGTGGCATTGGATCTGAGTAGGTTACATATACTGTCACATGTATTAGAGAAGATACGTTACCATGTGATTTGGAGAAACAAATAAATCAATCAAAACTCATATAACTTATTTCAGGTTGAGATAGCATTGAAAATACTAGCAAAGACTTCTGTTCCTATAGGAACAATTAAGGAAAGCCTAATTTGTAGTTCTTCAGAATCCAACACAACAACAATGCAAGGTAACCTTGATGTATAGCTTTTCCCTAAATTGTGTTTACCTCATAAGTCAGCTTATAAAAACAAGAACACTTGATAGGAGATAGAGCACATCAGTTTGAATCCACCCTCTCTCATTTACTTCTTATATGACCTTGGGCAAATTACTTATCATTTCTGGGCTTCAGTTTCCTTATCATTAAAATGAGTTGGCTGGATTAGATAATCCCTGAGGTTCCTTTCAGCTTAAAATCTCTTATGAACTACTTTTTTTCCATAGGATATTAAAAATATTACATACCACTCCTTTCTTCCATTAATTTAACTGGGATTCTTAACCTATTTATGTAAATAACTTGTATGTGTAAATAACTATGTAAATATCTAACCTATGTGCATATATATCTATATGTGTATATGAATATATATCAATATTTCAATTCAGTCTTCTTTGTATTTCTGTTTTATTTTATATATTTAAAAATATCATTCCTTCTCAGAAAGAGTACATAGGTTTCACTATGCAATAATGTAATTACTTATTTTTAAAATTAAATTTTATTTTTTTACATCAATAAAAACATACCCACACTCCATCTTCCTCCCTCCACTGATAATGAAAGAAAAATAAAACCTTTTACAAACGTAAGGTCAAGCAAAAATATCTTTCATTATTTCTTATCATACAATAGTATTCTATCATATTTATAAACCAGAACTTGTTCAGCCATTCTTCAGTTGATGGCCATCCTCTCAGTTTCCCATTCTTTCGCCACTTCAAAAAGAGCTATTATATAAATAATTTGTTTCCAGTTTTACCTAAAGTGTATCTTACTTAGGACTAATTACTCCTTAAACAGCCATCGCACTAATTTGTCCTTCTTTCTCCTATTTCCAAGTTGAGTGAGATGTATTTTTATAGCAACTATGTATATTTTTCTCTTCTTTGAGCAGTTCAGATGAGAACAAAGTTCAAGTATGACCACTGCCCTGACCCTCCACTCTTTGTTTGTATAGACATTTAGTTGTATACCCTCATTATCTAAGATAATTTTTTTTCTAAACTTCCTTTTCCTTCTTCCCACCCAGTGTCTTTTACTTTTAAAATCATCAAGACATAAAAAAATATCACCAGGTCTTCTTTCCAGTTATACTCAAACTCTGAACCCTGATTACGATAGGGTTCAAATGGGACACATATGTCCTCTCCCCGTATTTTAATATAATCAGTTTATAATGGTTTAGTCCCTTATGATTGTTCACTTGTGTTTACCTTATAAAGTTTCTCTTAATTCCTGTGATTGAACTTTAAAATTTCTATAAAGCTATGGTCTTTTCAGCATGAATTCTTTAAGTCCTTTCTTTCCCCAGTAGCATAATACATAGTCTTTTGCTGTCCTTCTTGTTTGTTTGTGTGCTTGTTTGTTGTTTTGTTTTCTGCAAAAGTTATTCTTGGCTACAACCTCTGGGTATAGGTTCGCTACTCAGTCTGCCTTGCACCCAAAACTTGTTAGTATGTGACAAAGCTGCCAGATGACACTAATTCCTATTGTAGTGCCTGAGTAGGTGACTAGGAACTCCTCTTGCCCTAGTGCACAATCTGTCCCTTGACACTGTGGTACTTTGTCTAGCCATTCTTGTATAGACCTGATCCCCATTATCCATAGACCACTTTGTCTGTCTTCCAATGCTTACCTGGTCCATAAAAATGGTTCACTGTGACTTTTTCTTAAATTTCTCCAATTGGGCTTCAGTCTGATGTACTTTCTAGATCTGTTTAGGGGAGGAGTTGTTTTTCCCCCCTTAGGGGGGAAGGACACTTGCTGCACTGCAACCGGCTTCTCACTTCTTCTTTTCATGGATTTAATTTTTTATTTATTTTAGAAACATTTTAAAATCTTTTGCTCATTTTTAAAATTCTTTTCTTGTTATTTATTTGTCTATTTATTTAATATTTTTAGTTTTCATCATTAATTTTCACAAGAGTGTGAATTACAAATTTTCTCCCCATTTCTACCCTCCCCCCATTCCAAGATGGCATATATTCTGTCTGCTCTGTTCCCCAGTCAACCCTCCCTTCTGTCACCCCACTCCCCCCATCCCCTTTTCCCTTACTTTCTTGTAGGGCAAGATAGATTTTTATGCCCCATTGCCTGTATATCTTATTTCCTAGTTGCATGCAAAGACTTTTTTTTGAACATCTGCTTTTAAAATTTTGAGTTCCAAATTCTCTCCCTTTTTCCATCCCCAGACACCCTCCCTAAGAAGACAAGCAATTCAACAGAGGCTGCATGTATCATTATGCAAAACCCCTCCACAATGCTCATGTTGTGAAAGACTAACTATATTTTGTTCCTTCCTATCCTATCCCCCTTTATTCAGTTTTCCCCTTTGACCTTGTCCCTTTTCAAAACTGTTTGCTTCTGATTACCTCCTCCCCCTATCTGCCCTCCCTTCTATTGTCCCTACATTTTATCTTCTTCCTCCTTCTTTCCTGTGGGGTAAGTTACCCAACTGAGTGCGTATGTTATTCCCTCCTCAGGTCAATTCTGATGAGAGCAAGATTCACTCATTCCCCTCACCTGCCCCCTCTACCCTTCCAACAGAACTGCTTTATCTTGCCACTTTTATGTGAGATAATTTACCCCATTCTATCTCTCCCTTTCTCCCTCTCTCAACAAATTCCTCTCTCATACCTTAATTTGATTTTGTTTTTAGATATCATCCCTTCATATTCAACTCACCCTGTGCCCTGTGTCCTCTGTCTATGTGTATGAATATATATATATATATATATATATATAAATATATATATATATATATAAATATATATATATATATATATAAATATATATATATATATATATATATACACACACACACACATATATTCCCTTCAGCTACCCTAATACTGAGTTCTCATGAATTATACACATTGTCTTTCCATGTCGGAATGTAAACAAAACAGTTCAACTTTAGTAAGTCCCTTATGATTTCTCTTTCTTGATTACCTTTTAATGCTTCTCTTGATTATTGTGTTGGAAAGTCAAATTTTCTATTCAGGTATGGTCTTTTCACTGAGAAAGCTTGAAAGTCTTGTATTTTATAGAAAATCCATATTTTGCCTTGGAGAATGATACTCAGTTTTCCTGGGTAGGTGGTTCTTGGTTTTAATCCTATCTCCATTGACTTCCAGAATATCGTATTCTAAGCTCTTCAAACCCTTAATGTAGAAGCTGCTAGATCTTGGATTATTCTGATTGTTTTTCCACAATACTCAAATTGTTTCTTTTGGGCTGCTTGCAATATTTCCTCCTTGATCTGGGAGCTCTGAAATTTGGTGACAATATTCCTAGGACTTTCTTTTTTGGGATCTTTTTCAGGAGGTGATCAGTGGATTCTTTCCATTTCTAATTTACCATCTGGCTCTAGAATATCAGGGCAGTTCTCCTTGATAATTTCTTGAAAGACAATATCTAGGCTCCTTTTTTGATCATGGCCTTCAGGTACTCCAATAATTTTTAAATTATCTCTCCTGGGTCTATTTTCCAGGTCTGTGGTTTTTCCAATGAGACATTTCACATGGTCTCCATTTTTTCATTCCTTTGGTTCTATTTTGTAATATCTTGATTTCTCATAAAGTCACCAGCTTCCACTTGCTCCAACCAAATTTTTAAGGTAGTATTTTCTTCAGTGGTCTTTTGGACCTCCTTTTCCGTTTGGCTAATTCTGCCTTTCAAGGTATTCTTCTCCTCATTGGTTTTTTTGAGCTCCTTTGCCATTTGAGTTGTCTATTTTTAAGGTATTATTTTCTTCAGTATTTTTTGGGTCTCCTTTAGCAAGTCATTGACTTGTTTTTCATGGTTTTCTCGCATCTTTCTCATTTCTCTTCCCAATTTCTCCTCTACTTCCCTAACTTACTTTTCCAAATCCTTTTTGAGCTATTCCATGGTCTGAGACCAGTTCATGTTTTTCTTGGAGGCTTTTGATGTAGGCTCTTTGACTTTGTTGAGTTCTTCTGGCTGTATGTGTTGGTCTTCTTTGTCACCAAAGAAAGATTCCAAAGTCTGAGTCTGAATCTGAGTCCATTTTCACTGCCTGGCCATGTTCCCAGGCAACTACTTGACCCTTGAGTTTTTCATCGGGTAAGACTGCTTGTAGAGTAGAGAGTATTGTGTCCCAAGCTTGAGGGACTGTGCTGTTGTTTTCAGAGCTATTTCTACACAGCAAGCTCTGTCACACCAGAGCTTCTCTTCCCCCAAGAACTGCCAACCCAGACCTGACTCAGATCTTAAGCAGGCTCCGCGCTCCAGCTCAGATCCACCACTTAATTCCTCCCACCAGGTCAGCCTGGGGCTGGAAGGAACTGCAGCTGTAGTTCTATCCTCAGAGCTGTACCATCTCCGCTGCCGGGGTGGGGGGACAAGGTGGGGGGTGACCAAACTGCAGACTACTTTCACTCCCTGCAGCTTTTCCCACTAACGTTCTCTGTTGTCTTTGGTTTTTGTGCATTGAGAAGTCTGGTAACTGCCACAGCTCACTGATTCAGGGCACTAGGGCCTGTTTGCTCAGCTCCCAGCCTGGTTGGTCTGGGGCACAGCCCACACTGGGCTCTGCTCCCAGTTCCATGGGATAGACCTTACCCAGCGACTATCCAGGCTGTTCTGGGCTGGAGCTTTGCTTACCTTTGATATTCTGTGGGTTCTGCAGCTCTAGAATTTGTTCAGAGCCGTTTTTTATAGGTTTTTGGAGGGCCCTGGGTGGGGGGAGCTCATGCTAGTCCCCGCTTTTCAGCTGCCATCTTGGCTCTGCCCCCCTGTTTCTCACTTCTTAATGGACTGCCATTAGTGTTGGCAGGTAACCCTACAACTGAATTATTATAGGTGATTTTCAACTGCTGCAGATCATTCTAATATCAAAAGCTATAGTTAGTGAACATCAGAGATACCAGGGCAGTTACTTAAACCTCAGAAAAATTGTGGCTTCATAATTCTGACTACATCTGGATCTGATGATCAGGAGGTTCCACATGAGTTCTGGGCATTTGTAATCAGGAATATAATTAAATAAGTTGATTAAATAAGATCTTACATAAAGTATGTGTGTATTAGCTATAACTGTAGCATTGAAAAAAATTTAGAGGATGGCATTGGTTAATGTTAATTTAATACTTTGACCTAGGAACTTATGTATGCATCAGAGAAATGTGTGTCAAATAGAATGTAGATTATTTGTTTAGAGTAACCTTTCAGTTATTTATCTAAATAAAACTATAAGGCCAGCTCTACTTTTCCTCCAGATTTCTCCTTATGCTGGTGTATGCCTAAGAAATATAAAAGAGACACAAAGAATTGAAATTGTCTATTTTGTAGCCAAATATTATACTTGATCTTTATTACATGATAACTTGATTGCTGCAGATTCCATTTTAGGGGTTCCCTCTATAAATACCGAAAATCTACATATAACCTCTACATGAGAACAGGACACACAATCATCAATTAAGAAAAAAAGATTGGTAATTAAATGTACAGAATTTCTACTTTTTTCCAGAATTATGTCTATTTTTGAGCACCTTTGCTTAATAGATGCCAAAGACAAGTAACTATCCATATGGAATGGTCAGACACAATGAGAAAAAGTGAGGATTTAAGTCTCACATTCATTCTTTATTGGTGCAGGTCCACATATCATTCTTAAAATATTGAACCTGAGACTTTGCTAAATGGCCATAGTTACTATGTGGAAGCACATTTGTTTCTTAACAATTCACATTTTGATATTCTACATTATAGATCCTAGAGAGCAGTTATGTCTGACCTAACTCAGGACCACAGACAATGCCAGATTGCTATACAACCCAAAGTTACTCATTAATCTGAGAAATAAAATAAATATTGAAGTATTTTTATAACTATTTTTCTTCTTTTCTTTAAGTACATTTAGTTGACACTTTTATGTGAAGGTTACAGTCTTTGGGACAAAATAACAAATTAAATTTGAGGCTATTGATTCTTTATTTTTGCTATTTTCTTTTACCATTTCCTTCCCATTTTTTTCTTTCCATCCATATGTCTGTGTATACTTATATGAATATGTATATATATATATATATATATATATACACATACACATACACACATGCAGGCATGTAAATATGTGTATATCTATGTATATATATACACACACACATATATGTGTGTGTGTATGTGTATACATGTGAGGGGAGAAGAGGAAAGAGATAGCAAGAGGTTTGAAGAGACTAATAACTGAATTTATACTTATATAACATTAATTACTCTTGCACCTCTATTCCATTTAGCCACTAACAGTTAGACTAACATTGATAAAGGAATATTTACTTCAAAGACAAGTTAGTACACTTACAAATATACTCCACAATATGTGGGAGACACTATCCCACCAGCCCCATACTGCCTCAGTCTTTAGATAAGGGAAGGGGATTAGATTCACAGCTTACCTCAGTTTCTAAAGGGTACCATCCCAAATTCGAAGTTCAATATACCAGTCAGGCTGTAGGCTCAAGTGCTCTGGCATGTCTGCACTTCTCTGCCAAGCTGACTGGCTGCAACATCTTACCTCTGATACTGGATCCAAGGTCACCATGGCTCAAACTCCCAAGCCCAGTGCAGATTAGCACCTACACGTGAAACTGAGAAGAAGAAACAAAACAGAAAGAAACAGAATGTTCCAGGCCTGTTTCTTAGATCCATGGGTTAAAAGGATTGGATGGGGAAGGTATCACTCTCTTCCTCAGTTCGTGGCACCCATGCTGTGGGCAAATTGTGTATAACCTTCACCTTCTGATTGCAGTAAGACACAGTAGAGAGGAAAAAGAAATTGTCCCAGTCTAGCAGTTTTAAAGACTCAGCCTACCCTGGATATATAGTTAACCAAAGGAGGTTACTCCTACCTATGTGGTAGGGGAATGTAGAGAAGAGACTCTCCATGTTAGGCATCTGGGTATTCTCCAAGGTTCCATGACATATAAAGATCCAAAGAATGATGTAGTTAAGTTCTATTCATATTATGGCTTGGTGTTAATTTCTCATTCCTGATCAAGGATGTTGAGGGAAAAAAAATTTGTGAAGTTCTCTGAAAAAAATAAAAGCCTCAGAAACAAACACTCTAGAAAAAGTAGCCATGGCAAACAGGCAGTTTACCAGGATATTAATCCAAGATGGCAAATTGCAATAATAGAAGACTGATGCTCTTTTTTTCCAGCAAGTGTGGATGGCAAAAGGGGTTTTTCAGTGACCCACAGCTAGTAAATCTAGGTTTCTATTCTTCTAGTAACAAATAATAGCTATGCATGCATAGACTAAATAGGCCTAAAGATAACTAAATGCCATTTCCCAATAGACAAATATCAAAAGAGATGAAGTTTTCAGAAGAAGAACTGCAAGCTATCAAAATTATATGCAAGTTTGCTCCATATCACTAAGAGAAATGCAAATTAAACCAACTTTGAGATTTCACATTATACTCAATAAATTGTCAAAAGTGACAAAATATAGAAATGGTCCATGATGCAAAGGCCATAGGAATCATAAGAAACTCCAAATGTGAGAAATTCAGAGAAAAATAGAAAGATCAGGATGAGTTGAAACAGTAAAGACAGTGACAATGATGGAAATGAGAAAAGACACAAATAAAGCTGACACTGAGCAATTGCAGTGATCACTGTCAACCCTGGATAAAATGTGAGAATGCATATCCTTCCATTGCTAGGGAAGTGAGATTATGTATATGGAATGATGAATATATTCAACAAACATGGTCATTGTGTCAGTTGATTTTGCTTAGTTTTTTAAAAAGGAGAATTTGTTTGGGGGTAAGGAGAAGGGAAAGGAAGGTATATAAAAATAACTATAGTCTAAAATTTTAAAATATCAGTAAAACATTTTTAAAATTCAAGTTGGTCTTTCTCCTAAATAAAATAAATGTTGGATTTTCCAACTTATTAGAAAGAATGAAGACTTCCTTTAAAAAATGTAGGGAATACTTCAAAAATGAGAGAAACAAATCTGGTGACTCAAATACTGATCATAGCTTGTATCAGGAGCTGAAAGGGTAGAAAAATATGAAATAGAAAAGAAGGAGAAGAAAGAAAAAAGGAGGAATAATGAGCATCAGATCTGTATAATGGGTATGAAGCTCATGCTACCAAAGGTTGAGCTGGTCTCTTTAGATAGAACACAGTTTATTGTGCTAATGGGAGTAATAATGTAACTCCACAAATGTCACCAAAGAAAGCTCATCTAACAATACTCAGGAACAGGAAGCTAGGTCATATTGAAGGGTAATTAGGAGGTGATTTGTTAGCCTGAGAAAAGCAGATGTCTTCCTGGGGCATGTCCCTAGGATGACATAGAATAACTCTGACTTTTGTTACATCTGACAACAACTGCACACTACTGGTGACTCATGTGGGGATAAATTATATCACTATAAGGAACTTTGAAAGCATTGCTCAGGTTTTTATCATTGGAAGAAATAAATTGGTGACTTAAAGACATATGGAGTGCTTTCACCATTTTTACTCATTGAAAATAGGGACTTCATGAAAAAAATGGGAACTGAATAATGGGTTAATGGAACTTGGTTTGCTAGACCATAGCTTATACTATAGGCATACTGGACCTTTGATAACTAAGCACTCAAAATACCAAAAGTACCTAGAAGTTCTAGGAGGAAAGCATAATTAGATGGATTCAAAACTGGTTGAATAACCAAACACAAAGAGCTGTGTTCAATTGATTGGTATCAACTAGGTGAAGAGTACTCTCTGAAGTGCCCCAGGGGGGCTGTCTTTGACTCTGTGGTGATGAAAAATTGTATCACTAACACTAATCAGGGAGACATAGATAGCTTGTCAGATGGATGAGTCTTGATAAACTGAAATGAAATAAACTTGAAAAAATTCATCTGTATAATGAGAGGATGAATAAAGACTCTTGAGGCAACAGTTTATCAGGGAAAAAATCTGAGGGTTTTAGTGGGCTACAAGTTCTACCAGAGTTAACAGATAATATGGCCATCAAAACATTTAAGCTGACTTTCAGTTGCAGCATAGAGTTAAAATGTACAAAGTAATAGGAGTGATAGTTCCATTGTACACATGGTAGTTCATGCCTGTAATCCCTGTTACTAGAGAGGCTGAAGCTGGTGGATTGCTTGCGTTTAGAAGTTCTAAGAAGTTGTAAGTTGCAGCGTACTAAAAGAATTGTTTTTCCACACTAAATCTGATACCAATATGATAAACCTCTGGAAGGAGGGGCAGCTACCAGACTTCCAAAGGAGGGGAGAATTGTCATAGGTTGGAAACAGAGCAGGTTAAAGCTCCCATAGGCTCATGCCCATGAGTGGTTACTAAACTTGAGGCTAGGATAAGACAAAAAGATTCAGTCTCAGAAAAGAAAGACTTTATTCTAGATGCCTTTTTTAAAGAAAGACAATGACATGATTGAGTCTAGAGGAGTATAACTTGAGCATATCCCATATGAAGATAGGTTGAAGAACTAGGAGATTTTTCAGTCTTGAAAAAAGTAGAAGGCGGGGAGGGGACATTATACCCGATATAGCTGTTTTCAGGAATTTAAAGGTTCATCATGTGAAAAACGAAAGAGATTTGTTCTTGGACCTAGAAAGCAAAATTAAGATCAAAGAAAGGTGATTGCAGAGAAACAGCTTTAGGATTAATATAAGAGAAAATTCCCCAACAATTGCAACTATTGCCAAAATGGAATGGAATAGAATCACTTTCAGTGAAGGTCTTTAATTTAAGTCAATAATGAGAGGCAGAGGGTGTTGTGTCATGGATATATACTCAAGCATGCGTTAAACTAGGCAACTTCTGAAGTGATTTGCAGGTGAAAAATTCTACATTCCTGTAATTCACTAACCTTGAAAGAAGGGAAAAGAAAAAGTTAAATAATAATTTTGTTGTATATTTGAAAGGAATAGCATGTTGTACATAGTAGATTTGCAGTTTCATGTACAGTCATCTTTTTACTGTACAATGTCATGGAAATGCTTCTTTTATTCCATAAATAAAAATAAAATTTTTAAAAAGAAAAAATATAGTTAGATAGCAAGTATAAATAGGAACTTCGAGGAGAACAGCAGGTTAGATGGTAGTTTCTAAGGATCTTGAGGGTAGAGTAGAAGGGCAAAAGGTAAAGCTTGGAGGACATGAAGATCAGGGGGTTCAGAAAATGGAAAGGCCTGGTAGTCCTTCATCTTTTCAGAAGGATTATAGTTGACTCCCAGTTCATCCAAATGGTGATCAACCATATCACTACTCCCATCCTGTCTCTTCACTGGGTTCTGTGAAAGGATATTAATGTTAGCAGTTTTTTCCTGCCTGGTCTCCCCGATGGAGTCTGATCTGAAATATCATTCAATGAAATAAAATAGGGAGATGTAGGCAAAGTTTTTGCTTTTATAATCATGAAGAAGTTAGAGATCAGAGTTCAAGCTGAAGAGAGATTCCCTTATCATTGGTGACAACACTAGGTGTTTCTGTTGGTGGCTGATATGGTCCTTGTTGAAAAGCTTTGAAACGTGGTGGAACCTACTAGAAGAGATTCCTAACTGCTCTAAAGGATTAGGCTTGACCCTTCACATATGCTGGGGGAAGGCTGGGGCAGGGGAATAAAAGTGGATAGATATAGTGTGAAAAGGAATTGGCACTTGGTGCAGGATGTAAATTTATATAAATGATGACAAGTTCATACTTGTACGTCTTTTGTTTTTCAAGAGGAAAGAGGTAACCCCAACAGGTCTTCAGTGATAATAAGAACAATGAGAGCCATTTGTGGGTGAAGCTGAGGAGGGCCTGCTCTCTATCAATATCAAGCCAGGAAAACTTGCATCTTACTTACTGGGTCACCAGACTAAAGCTAGAGGCTAGTCAAAGTAAAATGCATATGGGTTAAAGTGGGTCATCTTTAACATGATTAGTATGTACCCTATAAAGGTAAGTGTGCCAGATTGGAGTCAGCTTAGAGCAATACTGATAAGAATATGGGACTGGCAACCTGGACCAGGGGTGCTAGCTATTTCAAGGGAATAAATGATTGGAACCCTTTTTTAAAGAAGCTAGGTTCAGAAAGAAATAAAATGAGAAAGGATGATAATGAGAAAATGAGAAATAAAATGAATGAGAATGGAGAAATAAAGGCAACAATCATCTTGCTAGAAAAGCAGTCAGTTAGATGTGTAGCTCAGCTGAGAGGAACAGAGTAAAGGGCTCTGGCCTTTGGAGCCAAAAGAAAACAGAGGATTCATGCAGCTTAGAAGACATTAAGTCTTTAGGTCAAGGATCAGCAAGAGAATAACTTTAACTGGAATCAACAGAGGGGAGGCCTAAGATCCAACTACAAAAGAACTCTACTATTCCAACGGCCTCTGGAATTTTCTTGAGACCGCTAGAGCTAAGTCTAGTTTAGAAGCAAGACAGACTTGAAAGAAATGGCAGTGAACCCAAGGATTATGGCTAAAAAATTGCCATATTGACCAGAAAAAAATAAAAGTAAGCAATACCCGAGAGACTCTTTAATGCTCTAATTCTATACCTTGCTAAGTATTTAATGAGCAGTTATATCTTTATGTTTTAGTTATAAATATAATTTAATTAATACATATAATTAAAATAATATACATGTAATTAAATTAATAATTTAATAAATTAAATAATATACACACAAAAAGAAACAAGCAATTACATATCATACTACTTTTTCATCCCTCACTGTCATTAGAACAGTTTTTGGCATGTGTCTTGGGGGTCTTAAGAACCATAATGAGCCACTCTAACAAACCAAGTATCTATAACATACAGTAGCATTTTACGATCTGTAGGTAAAGGGCAGCTCTATGTGCTATACACTCATTATACAATTTGTTTCTCACAACAACCCTGTGAGGTGGGTGCTGCTATGTTCTTTAGTCATAAGAAGTGGACTAGGACAACACAGTCTTGGTATTTATCTATAGGACTCCCTAGATAATTTATAGTATTCTGAAGCCAGCCTGTCATATTATGGCGTAGGTAAAAATAATCTTATTCTTGCAAAAGAAGTTCGAGGAAAAGGACTTTAGCAAGCTCCTTTGGGGTAGAGCGGTTGGCAGGTACCATAGTGTAAGATGCGAAAGAGGTTGAGTGTAGGGAAATCAGTTAAGGGAAATTGGAGCTGGCCGTTGCCACAGATCTCAGCAGATAAGGTCCAGAGTCCAGGAAACAAAGAGATTCAGCAGAAGCTGTATTATTGACTAGGTGACAACAAAAATGAACTCTGATCCTAGGTTAGATATTTATTGCCTGCCTTACTTTCTGTTGTCTGCAATTACTTGTTGAAGCCAGAAAGAGGTCAAAAACAGCAAGTGAATCCTGTCGCTGACTGCTGCATGGAGTAGAAATGCAGTAGCCTACAGGGAAGTCCTCATACCACCTTGAGTTGACACATGGACTCATGATCTTTTTCTCTTCCTCCCCTAGCTCATAAAAATAGAGTAGTTTCCCCTAAATGGGTTACCAACTTATTGATTGAATAGTTGGAGAACTAATTAATCATTAAATATTATAAATTTTTATACTAAAGGTCAAAAAATGTTAAAAATAAATCATACCTTAGTTTCATTTAGCAACTTTCTCTGAAGACTCAAATTAAACCCATATGATAAATACTACAAGAGTATCACAGTTTAAATCCTCCCTTCATTTGATGCTTAACTACATGTTAGTTGGACAAATCATGGAACATCCCTGGTGCTCAGTTTCCAC
Organism: Trichosurus vulpecula; assembly: GCF_011100635.1. Lineage (NCBI taxonomy): Eukaryota > Metazoa > Chordata > Mammalia > Diprotodontia > Phalangeridae > Trichosurus > Trichosurus vulpecula. The sequence goes on from NC_050574.1 coordinate 361,025,673, forward strand.
CTCTATAAAACAAGAGAGTTAAACTAATGGTATCTAAAGTCTCCACCAGTTCCTCATATAAAATCCTATGATCCTTTGCAGTCTTCATCCATGTTATGTTCTCTGTATTTCAGAAATATGGATCACACAGGAGGTTAATATTAGCTATTCCAAGTTAAAATGTGTGCATTATTAATAAGTAGGCATACTCTGTAATGTCCATGGAAATTAAGGTCACCAACAGAGTTGTCCAGTAATTGAGACTGATAGTTCATCTACCTAAAACAAGACTTTTCATCCAACTTAGTTTATGCTGTACCCATGTTTCTACATAGGGATTTTTAAAAGTCATCATTTAAGTCATCTGGGAGATGTTTACATAAAATCTAATTTTTTGAGGAGTACCATGTCAGTTCAGTTGTCCTTCTAGTCTGTCACAGCCTTGAATGTGTCTTCTTTAATTTGACCTTAAAACAGATTTAAAACTTTCCTTCTTTTAAATCTGCTGAGTTCTGAGTTGAAGAATAAAAGCTATTCTGAACTAATAAAGACACCCTTCCTAACACAGGGCATAATAACCTGAAGTTGTTTTAACTATTTTTAAGGAGTAAACTTTTATTTGAATTAATTTCATTCAATTTGTATTACATTTTGAGTGTCAAGTTGTCTCCCTCCCTTCCAATCCTGCATTAGAAAAAGCCAACATTTTATATAGCTGTGTGTGTGGAACCATTAGAAACATACTTACACATGCCAGTTCTTTCTCTGGAAGTAGATAGTATTTTCCTTCATAAAAACTTTGTAGTTGATTTGAATGACCATATTACTTTTGAACAACATTGTACTGGTTCTATTTGTTTTATACTGCATTATTTTATGAAAGTCTTTCCATGTTTTTCTGGTTTTCAACTTTTTTTTTATAAATTTCTTTAAATTTTAAACTTAAATACAAAATGAGAAAAGATTAAAAACAATCATTATCATGGACACAGCACACCATAAGGGAGGATTCAATGTAAAACAATAAATTTCCATTTTAAGAAAACCTATATAGAAAATACTACATACTGTTTTCAGAGCTGCCCAGTTTTTCTTTGCTTCCTTGTTGGTTTTCTGTTGTTCTCTGCTGTGCATTTTACTTTATACTTCCCCTCTTTCCCTACCCCACACTAAAGAAGGCTTTAATTAAGCATGGACAGATAGATGATACATAAATAGATAGATAGTTAGATAGAGATATATAGATATAGATGTAGATATATACATAGATATCTGTAAACATAGACATGTATACACATATACATTCATACAATATATACATAAGACTATACTACACTTATTTCCTCCTATCATCTGTTTCCCTGAAGGTGTATGGTGTCTTCCTTGATAAGTCTAAGTCTTTCCATGTTTTTCTAAATTAACCAGCTCATCTTTTCCTATACCACAGCAATATTCCAAGCCAATCACATCCTATCTGACTGTCTATGAAAGTTTTTCCCCAATTTTCTGCATTCCTTCTGTTCTTAGCTACATAGGTTTTATTTATATAAGAAAATATTAATTCAAAATAATATAAATTATCCTTTTAATGCTTCAACAATGCTCTCACCTTATAATGTAGTTTAAGGTCTGTTATTGCTGAGTCCACTTCCTCTACATCTTTTCCCCCCTCACTTTTTTGAAGTTTTTGACCTTTTGTTTTTCCAAATGAACTTTGTTACTACTTTTTCTAACAGTATTGTTTTTAGTAATTTAATTGGGATGACATTGAATAAATAGATTAGTTAGGTAAATTTGCCATTTTAAAATTTATACTGGCTTTACCTACCCACGAACAATAAATATTACTTCAGTTATTTAGATCTGAGTTTATTTGTATAAAATGCATTTTATGTTTATGTTCATATAGTTCCTGTATCTCTTTTGGCAAGTATATGCTCAGATATTTTATACTGTCCAGGTATTTTAAATGGTCTAAAACAATATTGAATAATATTGCTAACACATAGTATAGTTTCCCTATTTTTCAATTTTGATTAAATCTATTTTAACTTTAACTTTGTGTGAAATCATGATTACTATCCCTGCTTTCTTTTACATACTAAATTCTACTCCTGCCCTTTATTTTATCTTTGTGTGTATTTCTCATTTTGATAATGTTTCCTGAAATTAATATATTGTTTAATTAAAATGTTTAATCTGATATCCATTTCAATTTTATGGGTAAATTTGTCCATTCACATTCAAAGCTACAATTACTTATGTATTTTCCTCCTTCCTATTTTTTCCTTACTATCCTCACCCTATTTACCCTATCCCTCCTCATTCCTTTGCTTTACTTCTACCTGCTACCTTACCCTCCTATTCCTTAACCTACCTACCCCTGTAAGACTCCCACCCCTATCCTCTCCTCCCACCTTATTCCCTTGTCCTCTTATTTCTTTCTGAATTTAGATTTTTATGCCTCTGTGTGTGTGTGTGTGTGTGTGTGTGTGTGTGTGTGTGTGTGTGTGCTGTTCCCTCTTTAACCTATTTGGAATGAGAGCAAAGTTTCAGCACTAAAAATGACAATCATAAGAGCACTGCTAATACTTAATTACATATATGAAATAAACAATTTAACCTCATTGTGTCCTTTATAATTGCTCTTTAATATTTACCTTTTATTTCTCCTGGTTGATACATGTTGAATTTGCCCTTAAGTTCTGGGAGATTTGTTACAATACCCTGAAAGCCTTTGAGTTTTTTAAATATCCATTTTTTTCTCATTCATTTAAATTTGCTGGGTAAGTTACTCTTGTTGTAACCCCAGCTGTTTTGCTCTATGGAACATAGTATTCCAAGACCTATGGTCCTTCAACATAGTAATCTTTAGTGTAGCTCCATGATATTTAAATTGTTTTGTTTTGTTTTTCATAACACTTCCAATATTTTCCCCTTAACCTGGAAGTTTAGAAACTTGACTATGATACTCCTATAGGTTTTCCTCTTGGGATCTCTTTCAGGTGGTGATCAGTAGACTATTATTTATTTCTACTTTGCCTTCTTGTTCCAGAACCTCAGGGAAATTTTTCTTTATTATCTGTTGAAATATTGTATCAAATTATTTTTATAATAATTTTCAGGTGATCTGAGTATTCTTATATTATTTCTCCTCAATCTGTTCTCCAAATAAGTTGTTTTCTGATGAGATGTTTTACTTTCTCTTCTATTTTTTTCATTTTTTTTATTTTTTCTGGTGAGACATTTTACTTTCTCTTCTATGTTTTTTCACTCCTTTGATTTTGTTTTATAATATCTTGGTGTTATAAAATGTCATTAGCTTTCTCTTGCCCAATTCTAGGTTTGAAGGAATTATTTTCTTCCTTAACTTTTTTAATTCTCTTTTTTCAGTTGGTTTTCCAGTTGGTTGACTTTCTTTTCATAATATTCTTTATTTTCTAGGATTATTCTTATTTTTTCTAATTTTTCCACAGTCTCTTGATTTTCTTTAAATTAGACTTTATTTTTAGTTTACAACACATAGTTTTACATGTTCTTGAGTTTCAAATTTTCTTCCCTTCCCTCCACTTCCCCCTGCCCCCAAGACAGCATGTAGTCCAATATATCTTATACATACAACTTCACATTAAATTTATTTACATGATAGTCAAGTTGCGAAGAATTATGACCAATGGAATGAATCATGAGAAAGAAGAAACAAAACCAAAAAAAAGCAAAAACAAAAGAAAAAGAAAAGGAGAGCAAACTGTTTCCCTCAATCTGCATTCACTCTCCATAGTTCTTTCTCTGGATGTAGATAGCTCTCTCCATCTTGAGTCCTTTGGAGTTGTCTTTGAACCTTGTATTGCTGAGAAGAGCAAAGTCTACCAAGGTTAGTCATCACAGAATCCATATGTCTGTGGTTGTGTATAATGTTCTCCTAGTTTTGCTGGGCTCATTCAGCATTATACTGTGTAGGTTTTTCCAGGTTATTATGAAGTCCATATTTTCCCCATTTCTTATAGCACAATAGTATTCCATTACATTCATATACCACAACTTGTTCAGCCACTTCCCAATTGATGGACATCCCCTTAATTTCCAACTCTTTGCAACTACAAAGCTGCTATAAATATTTTTTGTGCATACGGCTCCTTTTCCCACTTGTGTTATCTCTTTGGGATACAACCCTAGGAGTGGTATGGTTGGGTCAAAGGGTAGGAACATTTTTATAGCCCTTTGGGCATAGTTCCAAATTGCTTTCCAAAATGGCTGGATCAGTTCATAACTCCACCAGCAGTGTAACAGTGTTCCAATTTTTCCTTTTTATCCCCATTCAGTTTTCTCCAGAAGTCTATCATATCTGCCTTTTCTAAAATTCTATTCACCTCCTTAACTTCTTTCTTGTTTATTTTGAGGTTAGATTTATCAAGTTCAGAGAGGGGAAGGTTGAAGTCCCCAACTAGTATAGTTTTGTTGTATATTTCTTCCTGTAACTCCCTTAATTTCTCTAAAAAGTTGGATGCTATACCACTTGATACACATATGTTAAACAATGACATTGCTTCATTGTTTATTGTGCCTTTTAGCAGGACATAGAGTCCTACCTTATCTCTTTTTATTAGATCTATCTTTGCTTTTGTTTTGTCTGAGATTAGGATTGCTCCTCCTGCTTTTGTTTTTTTTTTTTTACTTTAGCTGAAGCACAATATATTCTCCTCCAGCCTTTTGCTTTTACCCTCTGTGTATCCCCATTTTTAAGTGTGTTTCTTGTAAACAACATCTTGTAGGCTTATGTTTTTTAATCCATTCTGCTATCCACCTCCCTTTTATGGGAGAGTTCATCCCATTCACATTCACAGTTATAATTACAAGCTGTGTCTTTTTCTCCATCCTGTTCCCTCCCACCATTTATGCTTTTATTTCTCCCTTCCCCCTTCTGCTCCTCAAAAGAGTTTTGCTTTTGACTGCTGCCTTTCTCAATTTACCCTCCCTTTTGATTTCCCTCCCTTATCTTACCCTTTTCCACTTGCTTCTGACCACCCCCCTTTTCCTTTCCCCTTTCCCTGTCTACTGCCTGTAGGACAAGTTTGATCTCTACACTTCTTAGATTATGTTATTCTCTTCCTGAAACAAATCTGATGAGAGCAAAGCTCATATACTACTCTTCTCCCTCCTAACTTTCCCTCCACTACAATGTCTTTTTGTGCCTCTCCACTTGATGCAATTTACCCCTTTCTACTATCTCCTCACCTCTTCTCCCAGAACCCTCCCTCTACATCTCCCAATCATGTTTTTTTATCCTCATATCAGCTATTTTATACTGACACCCACAGTCTATGTGTATCCCTTTCAATTGTCATAATAACTGTACTATTCTCAAGATTGATATATAAATATATATACATATATATGTAAAACATATATATATATATGTAAAACATATATGATATAATATATATAACATATATAAAATAATATAATCCCGTATAAGGATGTAAACAATTTGTCCTTATTGATTAACAAGGTTTGTGGGGTTTTTCCCCCTGTTTACCTTTTTATGTCCCTCTTGACTTTTGTACTTGAAGATCAAATTTTCCAGTGAGTTATGGCCTTTTCATCAGGAAGTTCTGGAATTCCCTTATTTCCTTGAATGACCATCTGCTTGCCTGAAAAATTATGCTCAATTTTGCTGGGTAGTTGATCCTTGGTTATAGTACAAGTTCTTTTGCCCTTTGTAATATCATATTCTAATTTATCCTGTCATTGAATGTGGAAGCTGAAAGATCCTGTGTGATCCTGACTGTAGTTCCACAATATTTGAATTGTTTCTTTTTAACTGCTTGCAATATTTTCTCCTTGACCTGTAATTCTGCAATTTTGTTGTAACATTTCTTGGAATTTTCACTTTGGGATCTCTTTTAGGCAGTAATCAGTGGATTCTTTCAATGAGTATTCTCCCCTTTGGTTCTAGAACTTCTGGGCAGTTATCTTTGATGATTTCTTCTAAGATACTGTCCAGGCTCTTTTGTTAATCATTGTTTTCTGGTAGATCAACGATTCTTAAATTGTCTCTTCTGGATCTTTTTTTTCCAGGTCAGTTGTTTTTCCAATCAGATATTTCATGTTTTCTTCTATTTTTTCATTCTTTACATTTTGCTTGACTACTTTTGGATGCCTCATAGAGTCATTAGCTTCTACTTGCTCAATTCTAATTTTTAATGAGTTGCTGTCTTCATTTCACTTTTGAGTCTCCTTTTCCAGTTGGATGATTTTACCTTTCAGGGTGTCATTTTCTCTATTTAGATTCTGAATCTCCTTAGCCATTTGGCCAATTTTTTTTCCATTTTTTTCTTTTATCTTCTATTTTGGTTTTTAAAATCCTCCTTTAGCTCTTCCAGGAATACTTTCTGGGTTTGAGACCAGTTTACAGTCCCTTTTGAGGTATTGCATGTGGGTATAGTGTCAATGCTGTCCTCTTCTGCATTGGTAATTTGATATTCCCTGTCTCCATAAAAAGAATCAGTGGTCCTCAGTTTTTTTTTTCATGTTCTTCTTCATATTGGTTTCATTTTTTCCTGGATTTACAGTGGATTTCAGTTTTGGGGGCTCAGGAACCTCTGTCCTAGGTTTCTTGTGCACAATGACCCTCGGTTTCCTGAGGTGTGGGGGAGGGGTAGTCTGGCTGCCAGAAATCTCTTCTTCTCCTGGGGGTGTTCTCCAGCCCCAGTGGTCTCAGCTATTGTCTGTGCTGGTGTCTGCCACTTCCCCTGGCTGTGCAAAGGCACATCTGGGTTCCTGGTGTTGACCCCTGCTGGCTTCGCCCCTCTGGGACTCAGGAGTTCAAACTGTTTGGCTACTGATGCCCCACTTCTGTCTCCTCTACTCCAGCATTTTTCCCTCTGAGGAACTGTCTGAGTCAGTGAGGGAGGGAGGGAGGGGTGAGAGCCATTTACCTGGCCATTATGTCTCCTGGAAGTTCAAGAAGGCAGGTTTCAAATCTTTGGGCTGCAAGCCTCTGGAGAAGATATCTCACAGCCACAGGCATTGTGCTGCTGCTGCCTCCCAGGGCTTCGACAGACTCCCACCCTGTGCTGTGAGGCCTGGGGATCTCCACCAGTTTTGGGTGCCCAGCTTTCCCCCAGCATGGTTCGCTGGCTGGTTTCCACAGCTGCTTCCATTTTGGTGCTGCCTGGTGCAGCTCTGCATGTCACGTACTCTCCCAGCCTACAGATCCATCCTATCAACCTTTTGGACTCTCCTGGCTTGGAATTTTGCCCCACTCAGGCTGCTAGTGGCTTCTAACTCTCTCACATCTGCTCAGATTCACTTTTTTAGTCTCTTGATTTTTAAAGTCATTTATAAGTTATTTTTCTCATAAATTGGTATTTATTATTTAAATTCAAAGTAGGTTATGAAGGGAGGGAAGGGGACAGGGAGACCAAAGCTTCTCATCTGTGTCTTCTCTAGATGGGGTTGATCCTGATTTCTGAGCCTTCATCCACAATGAAGCACATAATAAGATGAAGTTCCAGGAGGTACAGTTTTAGGAAAACATAAACAGGTGGCCAAAGTTAGAGATTCAAACAAAGGTTGGGGCTGGGATTCTCCTTAGACCAGCAGCACCACTTCCCTTTATGAACTCTTTTTGTGCTTAGGATGATGTAACATTTTTCTTGAGAAAAGGTGTGGCTTTTTTAGCTCCAATATCTTCCTCTGAATATGAACCCAGATCTTCTGTATCCCTATTAACTGTCTGTGATTAGGTTCTTTCTTTGTTGCTTACTCATTTTTTTTGTTTTATTTTGTTTTTAACAGCCATTCTTAGTGTAATCAAGTTGTAGTCTTGAGGTATGTCGAATGATGCCCCAAACCTCAGGTCCTTTTTATTGTTATTTTGTAAGGTCTGTCTTGGGGTCCAACCTTGGTCTCTTTACTCCAATCCTAAGCCACAGCTAAGGCCCCCAACCACATTGTCCTGCAAATGATCTTGCTCCCTGCTGTCCCTCTAGTGGCTGCAAACTACAGCTGTCCTCTCTGCCCCAGAACTGAAACTACAGACTCTGCTCTCCTGCAAGTTCTCACAGCCAATAGAGTCTCTGCACCCCATCCTCCCCGCCCCACATTCACCAGGTTTGTGTGTGCTAGTTCCTTCTCCCTGCAGCCACAAGCTGGGACCAGTCTTTTTCAGCACAGTTGTGCTTGACTTCTCTCAATAGTAGAAGGTTCTTGCATCTTTTCCTACTCAACCATCAGACCCACACATTGTCTTCCAGATGAAACTTTCTAAGGAAGAGGCTGCCCCTCAACTCAGCTGCCCCCAGGGTTTGTTGTTTGTTGATTCCAAAGAGTAGTCCTGGAAGTATTTGCACTTCACTCAGGCCAAACCTCTGCCCCTAGAGGATGGGTCTTTCTTGGAATTTTCTTAAAATTGTCTTAGGAGGACAATCACTTTACCTCATATTTTACAATGTTTATTTCTGCTGTTCTGAAGCAATGTTTTGGGGTTTTTTTGTTTTCTATTTTCAAAGGAAATTTGGGAAGGCAAAAATTTTCTGACCTACTCCATTATCTTCCCAGAATCCTCCCCTTGGGTTGTGTTAACTTGTAAGAAGCCCTTTAAAAACTACATTTCTCCTCCAATTAATAAGTGGTCAAAGAATATAAATAGGCAGTTTTCAGACAAAGAAATCAAAGTTATCCATAGTCATATGAAAACAAGTTCTAAATCAGTATTGAATAGTGAAATCCAAATTAAAACAACTCTGAGGCATCACCTCATGCCTATTAGATTGCCTTATATGACAGAAAAGGAAAATGACAAACGTTGGCAGGGATCTGGGAAATTTGGGACACTAATGCACTATTGGTGGAATTGTAAACTGAACTAACCATTGTGGGGAGCAATTTGGAACTATGACCAAATGCCAATAAAACTGTGTATACCTTTTGACCCAGTAATATCACTACTAGGTCTGTATCCAAAAGGGATCCAAAACAAAAAGAAAAGTGACCTATCTGTACAAAAATATTTATAGCAGCTCTTTTTGTGGCAGCAAAGAAATTGAGGGGATGCCCATCAATTTGGGAATGGCTGAACAAGTTGTAGTATATGATTGTTATGGAATACTATTATGCTATACGAAATGATGATCAGGATGCTTTCAGAAAAACCTGGAAAGACTTACATGAACTGATGCACAGTGAAGAGAACAGAACCAGAACATTGTACACAGTATTTTCATCCATAACATGACTAATATGGAAATATGACTGGGCATGTATAATCTATATCAAATTGCTTAACTTCTTGATGAGGGGGAGGATAGGAACAGAGAGAATTTAGAACTCAAAACTTAAAAAAAATGTTAAAAATTTTACATGTAATTGGAAAAATAAAATATTTAAAAATAAAAAGAAAGCTGTGTTTCAATATAATTAGGGGTTTTTCTTTTTGTAAAATTGTGTATTTTTATGCATTCAAAGTGTTATTCTGAGAATGGCATTTTAATTTTTACTAAGCACCAAAAGAGTCTGTGAGACAAAAAAGTTAAGAACCTCTGCCCTACCTCTTTTCCCTTCCCCTTGCCTTTTAAATCTACAAATGTTTGTATTTCATTCTAAGGTGCTTCAAAGTATGTCCCTGGACACTCTGGGTCCAGTGTTTTGCCTTAAATTCTCAACATCCTCCATTGTAGATTTTTTACAAAACTTATTTAGAAACCAAGATGAGGAATACATAGGATCTAAGTTTTCTTCAGATGCATTGTAAGCTTCCTCAGGATACATTACTTTATCATGGGCTATGGGAGTCCTATTGGCTACAGAAGTCCTCCTCCACCACCAACTTCATCACCCCAAAAAAGACAATCACAATAATGTTTGAAAGGGGTTCATAGAGAGATACTTCATTCCAGCAATTTATTGTCATATATGCCCAAAGAATCAATTAAGATTCACTCAAAAGGGAAACATTTGCAAGAGCAACAATGTGTTAATGGGCACATTATCACTTGATAATTTGGAAATGTCATGTGCTAACTAGTGGTGCTTGGCCCATGCTGATGATCTCAGCAGATATGGGCAGCAAACTTTCCATTAAATCTGCAATTCATTCCTGTCACTCAGTTCCCCAGTGAAATGGAATTCATAATTGAAATGCTGATGCAACTTTGTCCTTAGCTATATCAGAGCAAATGGCAACATTATGGGTAGTGACAAATCAAAAAGGACCAGAGGACTGCATACCAATTAGTAAGGTACACAGAGGTTCCACACCTACATGTCAGAGCAAAGAATTGGAAGCAAGTGACATGAGTGAAAGAGGGCAATGGTACCCTTCCCCTTCTCTGTCACAGCACTTTAATTGCAGGGATAAATAATGCCCTGTTACAAGACACCACACTGACATAGGTAATACTGGACCAAGTACAATAGATTGGCAATGCCTTACATATGTGTTGGCAATCAAAATGGGCTCTTAGCACTTAGTTCAACCAAATGTCCTTGAAGAGTTTGGCCTTTGTTTCCTTGATTAGATTGGGTGTCCTTGGTGACCTCCTTGCCTCAGGGGAGGGCCTAGTTCATATGGGTTTGAGTGGCATGTTTGGGACATCAGAGGCTTTTAGACCATGTGGGTTTAAGTCTCCTCTTTGTGATAATTTCAGGTCATGTGGGTGAGTCACATGGGTGACTCATGCTTGACCCTGAAAAAGATATAAAATCAGGGGTTTTTTGGAGCTCTTACCCACAGCAATGGTGGTGTGCATGACTATGGGCTAGCCCTTATTATGAGCTCCTGGGCTGAACTCAGATGTTGGTAACTATGAATTGTATTTGGCCTGTCTGTGGATGTTTGTAATTTGTTTGTATTTGCTCTGAAGTTCAGGGTGCTGGCTTTTCCCCCTGAACTAAGTGAATGGTATTTGTATGCTTAATTAAAGTAAGCCTGTCAACCCCTTAACTTTGCTTTCCTTAGTAAAGCAGATCAAAAGAACCTGGATTTTTGCAGCATTTTTGTTGTTGGGCTTGTGTTGGTCTTTCACCCACACAACAGCTGCTAGCCAGATCTTTGAAACAACATAGTATGATTTTGATTCTTTAAGTAAGTAAGTTTCCAGGCCACCCAAAACACCATCATAGTAAAGTTAAAAGAAAGTCAGGCATGGAATCAGAGAACCTTGGGTTGAATTTTGCATTGACCTATGTGACCTTAAAAAAATTATTTAACCTTGCTGGGCCTCAGTTCATTTGTAAAATGATCATATTGGTCTACTTGATCTTTGAGATCCCTTCTGGCTCTCATGATTTCCCCCCAAAATGACAGAAATTCTTGTATTTTGAAGTAATTCCTTTGGGTACTAGGGTCTTCAAAAGAACTTGCATTTGAAAAAAAGACCTTTAGATAATGCTTCTACCATTGATAATTTAAGCCATGATTGAGGCTACTACAAACTGCTAGTTTTTCTACTGGTTAGTTGACTACACAGTAAAGTCCTTCGGGTAATGGATGCAGAAGATGCATCTGGTAAGATGCAAGATAAGGAGCAAGAGCCATAAAAGTATGCCAGTGACAAAAACCTGCCTACTGCACAATTTTGGTTGGATAACCCCTGGCTAAAGGTAGACATTGTGTTGATTCCCCAGAATTTCCAGCTGATGTTCCAGCCTGCAGATGTTAAAAACAGTACTAGATAAATTTACAATAGCTCACATTTATAAACGTTTTTTTTTTTAAGTTTATAAGACATTTTCCTCAGAACAGCCCTGTGAAGTGAATAATGTAAGGAAGATTATCAGCATTTAAGAAATAAAGAAACTGGGTCTCAGAGGAGTTAAGTGCCTTCTGCAGGTTTACAAAGTTAATGAGTGTCAGGCCTGGGAATGATAACCCTCTACAGTAGGTAGAGGTGACTTGCCCAGGATCAGCATTAGCTTGAAAGTATTAAAAGTAAGATTCCCAGTGCAATGCTCAAGGAGGGAAATCTTGAAAACAATGTTCATGAGGCTAAAAAGCATTTCTGAAATATACCACCCTGAGATGTTTTCTTATTGTTTAGGGATTTTTTTAAGAAGTAAAAGTTAACAATCTTCAGCATGAGTAAATGTTTTACTATTCCATTGAGCTTAAGGATTTATCTTGGCATCCTAGGAACCTCCATTTTGAAGACTTGACAGAGTCCTCCAAAATTAGATGGAATGTCTTGGGAAATAGTGGGTTCCCCTCTTTGTAGGTCTTTAAGCAAAGTCCAGACAGATATTTGTCAAATATATTGTAAAGGGAATCCTTGATCAGGTATAGTATGGTCTAGATGACCTCTGAGGTCCCTTCCAACTAGAATTCTTTAGTTAGATATGATTCTGTGACCTCAGAAAGCTATCTACAATCCACTCAAGAGAAGAAGGGCAAAATGCATTTATTCCTTTCCAGGAACAAATAATTGAGGATACCATAGTTAAATTGTTTAAAATTAGAGCACACCAGCACAGCTCATCATTGATTCCAGCTATCTGGCTCAGCAAATTAAAGAGACTTATCACCCTTCCCACTTTTAGCCTTTTGTATTTCCAATCTATAGTGGCCTTGTGATCTTAAAGTATAAGTTCAATCTGACATTGACTGATAATACAACTGCCATCTCTAGGCTCCCAGGCTCTTCTTTTACCTAAGAAGATAAAACAGTCTGGAAAGTTGCCTGATATCAAGAAGTCAGAGATGACTCCTTTGCTTGATAGACAGTCAAAAGTTACTTTATGATGAATAGGAGGAAAAAATGTGCCAAATAATAGCACCAAAGAGAGGCAGTATGGTACAGCAGATAGAGAGATAACCTTGGCATCAGTAAGGGCATGATTCAAGCCATCCCTCTGACATATACTGGCTTTTTGCCCATAAGGAACTGATTTAATCTTTCACTGCTCCCAGGGAACTCTCAAAGACACTATGTTATAACCAAGTCATTAGGCATAGACGAGAGTAGGAAGGGACCTCAGAGGTCATAAACTCAAGCTCTCTTATTTTATGCAGGAGGAAACTGAGGCCCAGGGAGATTAAGTGACTTGTCTGACATCACCTAAGACATAAGCAGAAGAGGCAGGATTTGTAATAGGCAATTAATGTGTGTTGACTAATTAAAAATCAATAGAGAGATGATAGAGAGGTTTATACAGTGATATAAATATAAAGATATGTATATCACTGAAGCTACCACTTAATGAACAGTATTATTGCCAGTATATAGAAGGAATAAATCTCCTCTGTTGTCTCACAAAGTTATAACTCACTCAATTTTTGCCCTCTAATACAAGTAGATGGCAGGAGTTTAGCAGAAGTGTGTGGGGATAAAGGAGCCAATAAGAAGTATATTATCAGTCAGGATGAGAGACAGATAGAGTAGTAGTACCTTGGTGAAATAAGTTTTTTCTTGTTTTGTTCCAGAGACGAGTCATCCGCAGCAGCAGTATTACTCTAAGTGATATTTAGTACTCCAATCCACATGCTAGTCTCCTCCTTCTGCTCATTCCCTAATCAGAAGCAAATAAAAGTAGTTAGGAACTTGAAAAAAATCTCCTCTGTGGGTGGCCTTTTGGAGCAGATCTCATGTGGTGTTTATAGCGGAGAAGAGCACACATTAAATTCGACAGTGTCCCAGTGGGAGACTGCGGTGTGAGGTTGCAGTGTGACAACAGGGATCATGCCTCTTCGGAAACAAGCAAGGCAATTATTGCAAATAATTATTCCAGGAACAAAGCTTTTTTGGGCAATACCAAGGATAATTTTCAGCTTGGGAGGTTTGGCAAGAACAACACCACCAAAACACACGCAAAAAGTCATGAGGTCAAATTAAAATACAGCTTCAGGGCTAAAAGGGGAAAAATAAACAATAATTTGGTACCTGAATACTGAAGAAATAAAAATGCAGCAGTTCATAGTAGAGCCACTGGACGAACTAAACATATATCTCAAACTCCCACATTTGAGAACTAATAGTGCACTGCTTCTAAAATTGAAGTGAGATACATAATTGTAACTACAAGAAGAAAAAATGAATATAAGTTCTATCCATTTAACAAAATACTTAACTTACAAACTACTTGTATATGAAAATACACTGAAGGGAATCTGAACCTGTATTCCCCACCTACTATGAGGGCAATTATATTTAAAAAGAAAGAAAACAAGAAGCAGGGAAGGAAGGAAGGAAGGAAGGAAGGAAGGAAGGAAGGAAGGAAGGAAGGAAGGAAAGAAGGAAGGAAGAAAGGAAAGAAGGAAGGAAGAAAGGAAGGAAGGAAGGAAAGAAGGAAGGAAGGAAGGAAAGGAGGGAGGGAGGAAGGGAGGAAAGAAGGAAAGAAGGAAGGAAGGAAAGAAGAAGGAAAAGAATGAAAAGAAAATCTAAGTGAATTAAAATATTAGGAGATACTCTTTCTTTTACATACTTGTGCCTTGCATATAATAGACACTTGGTAGATATTTATTAAATCAATTACAGTGAAGTGTGGAGAGTTACCAAGTTACTGGTGCTGAATCATATCTACCTTTTCCATGAGGAAATGCGGGTCAAAATGAAAATTATAATGTTTTTACTTAGAAAGGAGATGGAACTAAAGATGAGTTTTTGCACTGAAATGATGGTCAAAAGTAAAGGAAATTTCTCATTGTTCAATCATGTCCAGATCTTCATGACCACATTGGACTTTTCTTGGCAAAGATACTGGAGTGGTTTGCCATTTCCTTCTCCAACTCATTTTACAGATGAGGAAATTGAGGCAAGCAGGATTAAGAGACTTGCCCAGGGTCACACAGCTAGCAAGTGTCTGAGGCCAGATTTGAACTCAGGAAGATGAATCTTCCTGACTCTAGGCCTAGCATTTCATCCACTGTGCTACCTAGCTGCTCCCACTGTGGAAACAGAAGCTTGAATTTTTTTACTTTAGGCAAAGAATTGGTGACTTCATAGAGAATTGCCTGAGGAAAAATAATCAATCAATCTCTTAGTATTTATCAAATGACTACTACCAGTCAGGCTCCAGGCTAGGAATTAGGTAAAGAAAAATAAAAATGAAACTATTCCTGCCCCAAAAATGCTTGCATGATGGGAATTACAAAAGAAAACACAGTAAATGTCAGAAGGGAGACTTAAGTACAGCCAAATCTTTTTGATTCTTAGGTAGGTATAGTGCATATTTATTAAAATGTTGTTGGCTAACTTGGAAAACTGACCAGTATTTACAATATTGTTTCTAGAAGAAAGTATGCCTCAAGCCCAAACCCCCAACCAACATATGAAGAATATCTTGGAAGTTTATAACTTGAAGTTTGCCTGTTTAGTGAATCATAAAAGAACAGGGAACAAAGGAAATGAGCCAGTAGAATTCCCTGCTGGCAAAGAATTGCTTTTATGGGTCTTTTGGGTGACACTGAGATATACTGGAAACAACACTACCCTTGGAGTCTGATGACCTAAGTTCAAATCCCAGTTCTGCTTCTTATTGCCTGTTTGAAAACAAGAGCAACAGCAACAATAACAGCTACTGATTATGTAGTGAGATCCCTACATGTAGCATGGGGCATCATATGGCTTTCAGGTAGACAATGACAGCCTCTTCTCCACCTACCCTTCTTCAAAGGGGACTTTAATTCCTTTCATGAGGGGAAGCAGGAGATGAAGGTGAAGAGGCTGATACCTCTGCTCTCCTCAGAGAGGGGGGTACTAGAGTAGAAATATATCTATCTGTTCTCTTCTTAAATATTATTAGTCTAGTAGATGTAGTTTTCAGGTTCAAGCTAAATTTTGGATCGGTATATATTCAAGATATCTTTATAGATACACACACACACCCATATATATATACATGTATATATATATGTATATATATGTATATGTATGTGTATATGTATATGTATGTGTATATGTATATGTATATGTATAAGTGTATGTACATATGACACACATGTGTATACATAGTCACATAGCAGCAAGCACTCTAGCATAGCCAGGATGGCCTGCGAGCACAGGTCCTTTAATCTGCTTTTCTAGGAAAGACTCCTCAAAAAAAGAGTTAATAATCCTACTTTAATTACATTCATTAGTTCAGGGGAAAAGTCAGCACCCTGCATGTCAAAGAAAATACAAACATAGAAAATACTAATGGAGAAATTAGACTAACAGACAGGGCTCTGACTGCCTGGATCAAAGCAATATTGCTATACGCTTTACATATGTGACTGGTTCGAGAAAGCCTTTACATCTGAGCAGTTGAGGGGTCTGAATATACAGCTACTCAGAGTACCAACCAGGGAATCACAAGGTCCTTCTCATAAGCGAACCCCCAAAGAAAAATACCAACTCAGAGTATATCTATATATCTATGTATCTATGTATCTGTATCTCTATCTATATTGATATAGATATAGATATATACTATATTGATATAGATATAGATATATACTTCTCAGAGCAAGAAGGCATTACAACCCT
Source organism: Trichosurus vulpecula (assembly GCF_011100635.1). Taxonomy (NCBI): domain Eukaryota; kingdom Metazoa; phylum Chordata; class Mammalia; order Diprotodontia; family Phalangeridae; genus Trichosurus; species Trichosurus vulpecula. Next base: position 361,042,112 of record NC_050574.1, read on the forward strand.
CATGACTCAGTACCTAATCAACTTAGTACCAAAAGGTGTGGAAGCCTTCTTACAAGCAAGCTTCCTCTAAGCAAGCTTCCCTTAATGGGCTCCAAGTTAGGCCTATTAATGGGTGGAGAAGATCTTCTTATCCCATTAATATTACAAGTCATCACATATGTATCACCAAGGCTGGACTCCTTTTCCACCAAATACCAGTTTTACAATGAAAATATTTAGGAAATAGCAAAGGAACCCATTTATCCAAGTTGATAGAAAAATATAAATTAGAGAAAGTATACATAGGAGAATTTATACAGGCAATATGGAGTGAAGCAACTCTCTCTTTGAGAGAGAGGTTGTTGCTGTTCAGCCATGTCTGACTCTTTGTGACCCCAAGGACCATAGCACAAAAAATTTTTCTGTCCTCTACTATCTCTTGGAGTCTGTCCAAGTTCATATTCATGGTTTGCATGACATTATCTATCCATCTCATCCTCTGCCATCCCCTTTTCCTTTTGCTTTCAATCTTTCCCAACATCAGAGTGTTTTCCGTAGAGTCCTGCCTCCTCCATAAGTGTCCAAAGACTTAAAATTCAGGTTCAGTATTTGTTCTTCTAGTAAATAGTCTGAATTAATTTAAGTATTAACTAATTTAATCTTCTTGCTGTCTAAGGGTCTCTCAAACATCTTCTCCAGCTGCCACAGTTTGAAGGGATCGGTTCTGCTGCCCTAAGCTTTCCTTATACTCAAACTCTCACAGCCATACATTGCTGTGAGAAAAACCATTGTTTTAACTATGTTGGCGGTGATATCTCTGCTTTTTAGTATGTAGTGTAAATTTCTATAGTTTTTCTTCCAAGGAGCAAGTGTGTTTTAATTTCTTAGCTGCATTCACCATCTGAAATTATTTTTGAGGCAAGAATCTAAAATTTGACACTGTTTCCATTTTTTCTCCCTCTATATGCCAGGAAGTGATTGAACCAGTTGCCAGGATCTTAGATTTGGGGGGGGGAGTCTTTGTTTGTTCTTAATGTAACTCAGTTCAATTGAGAGATTCCCCAAAGTCTCTAGTTCTTTCAGATCCAGCAATGTGGGAATAGGGACAAAATGGAGAATGCTAGCTCCTCTAATGTTGACTTCCTCCCAAAATCATATTTTCCCTTTAGCTACCTGAAATGTGTTTTACATGATCTATCTTCTTTCTTCTTAAAATTGAAAGCCAGAAGTGCCTTAAAGCAATAGCTGAGCCTCAAGAATCAGGTGCTCTCCTCTCTCTTGCTTTCACCAATTCCTCCCTTCCTTTTCCTCACACACAGCCAGGTCATTTATCTCCATCAATGAGAAGAGTCCCATACCAATGTACTTTGGGACCAGAGTTGGGTTACATCCATTGGTTACATGGGTTTCATTCATGTAGAAATTCAAATTCTGCATAGCATTTTACATATATGATCTCATTTGGCCAAGTCATGTCAGTACTGAAACACAGAAAGGTAAGATGACCTGCCTAAGATAGCAATGACTTCCATACAGTGATGGATGCCAGTCTTAATCCCAAGTTTTCTAACTCCTATTATAGTGTTTCCTATTTGAACCAAGTCTCCCATGGCTAGATTCCCCCCGAAATACCTTTAGTTACTAAAATTATAAATAATAATTCAGCAGCATATTGAAATACTATCATACATATTACCTTGGGAAAGTCATTTGACTTCCATGGGCTTCAATTTTCTCAACTAGAAAATGAGAGAGTTAAAGTACGTGACTTTTATATTCCTTCCACTTTGAATTCTATTATTCTATTATCTTAACTGGAAAGGCCTAGAATTTGCCTGATGAAATCTTGAGAAAGGTTCCTTTCTCATAGCTTCATTGAATTTGTTGAACCATCTGGCAATTTTGCTGATCATGTCTTAAGTGACAAGGAAGTGGGGAGAGAGAGAAGGGGGAGGGAGGTATGGAGGGAGAGGGAGAGAGAAATGGCATAGCAATGATGGACCTGTACTACTCAAGGGAAAAACCCCTGCCTGGAAGTTAGGATATTTATTCAGTTTTAAGTCTAGGCACTGCCACCAAATGGCTACGTGAAATTAGATAGATCAAGTAACTGTTCTGGATTTCATTTTCTTCATGTTTCAAATGATTACTTCTAATTATTTTTATTAAAAACCAATCTCCCAAGAGAAAGCTCAGATTATTCTGAAACCAAGAAGAAAAACTCTTGCATGTTTTGTTCCATAGTTAGCCGATGGGCTTACCAGCTATATCAATTAATCAATGAGCATTTTTTGTAAATAGCATTTTATTTTTTCCAATTACATGTAAAGATAGATTTCAACATTCATTTTTAAAGATTTTGAGTTCCAAACTTGACTTCCTCCCTCCCTTTCCTGCCATATCCCCAAGACAGTAAGCAATATGATATAGGTTTTGTGTACAATCATGTTAAACATATTTCCACATTAGTTATTCTGTGAAAGAAGAATCAGAACAAAAGGGAAAAACCATGACAGAGAAAAACAACAAAAAAGTGAAAATAATCAATCTGCATTCAGGTGTATTGGCAATCAAAATGAGCTCTTAGCACTTAATTCAACCAAGTACCCTTGAAGAGTTTGGCCTTTATTTCCTTGATTAAATTAGGAGTCCTTGATGACCTCCTTCCCTCAGGTGAAAGCCTAGTTTAAATGGGTTTGAGTGACATGTTTGTGACATCAGAGGCTTTTAGACCACCCGCGTTTAAGTTGCATTTTTGTGACAATTTTAGGTCACATGGGTGACTGACCCACCCTTGACCCTGAAAAAGACATAAAACCAGAGGTTGGTTTTTTTTTGTTTTTTTTTTTTTTTGGAGCTCTGACCTACAGCAGTAGTGACATGTGACTCTGAGCCAGCCATTGTCGAGTTCCCTGGCTGAACTCAGATGTTGGTAACTATGAATTGTATTTGGTCTGTTTGTAATTTGATTGTATTTGCTCTGAAGTTCAGAGTGAATGATATTTGTATGCTGGATTAAAGTAAGATTGTTAACCCCTTAATGTTGCTTTCCTTAGTAAAGCAGATCAAAAGAACCTGGGCTTGCAGTGTTCTGTGAGCTGGTTGTTGGTTTTATGCCCCCACAGCAGCTTCTAGCCGGATTGTTGAAACATCCGGTTTCTTAGTTCTTTCTCTGGATGTGAATAGCATTTTCCATTATGAGTCTTTTGAAATTGTCTTAGATCTTTATATTGCTGAGAAGAGCTAAGTATATCATAGATGATCATTGCAAAATGTTGTTACTGTGTACAATGTCCATTTGGTTCTGCTAATTAATGAACATTCATGAAAAACCAACTATATGCCAACCACTCTGCTATGTAAGGATGATACAAATACAAAGAACAAAACAATCTCTGCTCCTAAGCAGTTTAGATTCTTAAAAGGCAGACAGAGATTACATATGCCAATACATTAAGCATGAATATACCGTTAATAAAATGTATGCAAAATAGTCAAACTATAAGATAGGGTGGGAAAGAGGGCACTAGCAGTAACACGGATTGGGGGGAGGGGTAGGATCAGGAAAGTTTTATGCGCAAGATACTGCCTGAGTTTCATGTTAGAGGAATAGAGGCTCTTTGAAGCAGAGTTTGAGAGGGAGTGTGTCCCATACATGGGGGGTGTCTAGGTCAAAGTTACAAATACGGGATATGAAGTATTTTATGTATAGAATGGAGAGGAGGCTGGTTTTGCTGAGGAATGCCCTCTCTATTCCATTTTTGACAATTATTATGCATTGATTTATTCTCAGTTCCATTATTCATTAAAAAAAATTTGAGGTTACTTGCAAGAGTTATCTCTCTAGCCCTAATTTTCCAAAAAAAAAAAAAAAGAGTGCCTTTGATTTGGCCAACTGCAGTTGAAAAAAGTGCTGGTAGCATCAAATTCACAGTAAAATTAGGAAAGTAAAGGGACCAAGTATGTGAGCAGATGGTTATCCATAAGCAAACAAAGAAAAATCTAAAATATAATCTAAGCAAAATATAGATGGTAAAATTGGCTGAAGAAATTTTGAGGTAGTTTATCAACACACTGTAACAATGCAAGAGGAAATTTGAAGAATGTGTTTCATCTAAAGCATTTACAAAACCATAAAGCAGTAATCTTGCCATTAATTTATTTATAAAATCAAGTCAGCAGGCATTTAGTAAGCACTTACAATGTGCCAGAGCTTATGATAAGCTCTAGATAAAAAGTGGGACAATATGTGGAAATAAAGCATTTTGTGAAAACATAGGCCATATCTATTCAGTTCACTAGACTGAGAATCACAATAGCCAAATTGGCCTTTTCCAACTGCCAGAAGAGTCTGATACCAAACAATGGACCATTGTTGAAGATAGCATTGTTTCCACAATCTTAAAAACTATATGAGAGCAACCATTTAGCAACTGCAATGATAACTTGGCATTAGATTTACAACTATTGATCCCTATCAAGATATTTGTCTCGTGAAGAAAAAGAAAAATAATAGACAATATCCATAATACAATAAATATCACACTTTTCTGAATAAAGGCTTAGAAATGACATTGAGTGATACTACTTTCATCTTTATGACGAATCAACTGAAAGTGATAGCCAGAATGTGGGCACATGTGAAAATCAAGGAGTAGAAAAAATAAATAAGAGCAAGAGAGACATAACAAACCAAAATAAGGACATAAAAGTAAAAGGTACAAGTAAGCCGATTGGCTATTCAAGAGTCCAACAAGCACACAGGAAATAGGGTAGCCACAGAGGTTGAAAGGGAAAACTAAATGAGGTAGGGAAGAGATGGGAGATACATCAAGAAGAACTTTCATGATTAAGGCAACTTTTACCTCATAATGGACACATTTCTATATATTCCCTTGAAACCAGGAAACCTTTTCCAAATGGCATTCTTTTGGAGCTTACAGAGGTTAATTGACAGCAACTGACTGGATGTTGGAATAAGGAAACTAAAAAACAAAATGATGATGATCCTAGAAGGTAATAACCAATCACTGTAGTACAATTATAGTAGGGGAAAATATTTTTTAGGGAAAAAGTCATTAAAATAAGCTGTTCTAAGACATGGGTGTGGGTGGGTATATTGCCTGCCTGTGTTTGTGGTAGTTATAACACTTAAATTATTAATTCTGTTTTTCAGATTTAAGATTTTTCTTAAAAGTTATATAATTGAACACTGGGATCAGTAAATTTTTCAAGTAAAGCATGATGGTCTTAGACAATATAAAAGGTAGAACTACAACAGAGTAAAGAAGGAAGCCAAGTTATTTCTTAAAGAGTAATAATAGCATAGGAGATTCTCGACAGTTTTTTTTTTCTCCCATAACTGAGCATTGAACCTGTCAAAAAAAATAGGCAGCCATCTTTGCCCGGGAATATTAATGTAAATGAATATGCTTAAGAATAGAAAGCTTTATCTAGTCCAACATGATTAATTAATTATGCATTTGCCTGAGAGCAAAATACCAAGAGGCAAAGAGTCTGAAAATGCAATCAACTTAGCCAAGCAAATGAAAATGCTGCCAGTTCCTAAACCCATGAAAACTATGAAATGTATGAAAATTCTTGCACCAATATCTTTTATCTCTCTTGACACAAGTGAACCAGCTATAATTCCTTTTATATGACTTTTGAAATCAATAGTTTTCTTTTTCAATTAGAATCTACTAATTTGAAACCAAGATAGAATTCAGTATTAGAATGTTAGTATGTTAAAGCAGAAAGCAACTTTAGAGATTAGTTAGCCATTACTGTCTTACTTTGGGGATGAAAAAACTGAGGCCTAGAGAGGTGAGTTGACATGATCAACATTGTGTGAGTCCAGGCAAGAGTTGAGTCATTGAACTGAAAGTTCATTCATTTTGCCACAAGGTGTGAATAGCATAATATGATAAAAATAACTTTGGACTCAAACTCAGGAAAATGGTTTTAATAACAGCTCTGACTCTTATTAGCTTTGAATTTTAGGGCAAGTCACTGAACCACTAAGAGATTTCTTTTCCTTGTCTGTAAAATAGGGACATAATAGCACTTATATGGAAGGGTTGTTGTAAGGATTAAATGAAATAATGTAAGTCTCAGTAACTAGAACATAGTAGGTGCTTAACAAATGCTTGGTGAATTGACTCAAATGATTATAGCCCATTACATACCTTAGGGTTTTATCTAAATACCAGCCACTCTTATTATCTCATTTTTTTTCATCTTGTTAAATGGAATCCAGATAGAAATGGTTCTGGGACAAGTTGTTAGCCTACTCTTCTAGTTTATGTTCTATAGACTACAGAATAAGTAGATTAAATGACTGCTTTTTTTTCTAATTGAGCACAAATATTGGTATTTCACCTCATCTTCTGTAGGCTCAATGAAAGCATCTTCTACACAACTCCAGTAGCAAAAGAAAAAATGACAAGGATATTGCATACTTCATCCTGTTCCCACATTGCTTAGATTTGTTTCCTAGGTCCTTGAAAGTTTTTCACTCATTTGAATTTGGAGATTATAATTTTAAAATGACATTGTTCTTCAATTTTTATGGCTCAATGTTATGTCTAGGCAATTGTTTAGTCTGTAATAATGCTTCATTTTTCCACAGTTTATTAATTGAATTATCATGGATAATTTAAAGTCTGTATTATTCTCACCATCATCATCAATATTATTATAAACCTGTGATTTCAACTGGGTAGGGAATTCCAGTGAGGAAACACCCAACTTTGCAGATTAACACCTATTTGACAATACATAGTTTTAGAGAGTTGCCTAGGGCACAAAGAGTTACCCAGAGTCCAACAATTAGTATATTAGAATCAGGACCTAAATTCAGGTCTTTCTGACATTATGGTAACCTCATTATCTACTACATAACAGCTGATCGTTACTGTTGCTGTTGTTGTTCTGGTTCTGGTTCTAGCTCTTGTTGTTAGACATATTATTGGATGGGAGTTGGACCTATATTTTCAGTGTTGTAGGGAACTCCCAGATGAAGAAAGACATCTACTGATGCAGGTCAGTAACTTCTCTATTACTTAATCTTAGAGTTTCTTAGAGTCTGAGAGGTTAAGTGACTCACTCTCAATCATGTAATTAGTATTTCTCAGAGGCTGCATTAGAATGCTAGTCTTCCTAACAGTAAAGCCAAATCTCTGTCCACCATGCCTATCTATTATTAATATTCTTACTATTACTTAAAAACAGTCATAACTATTATATTAAGTTCACTACTACAACATCTTCCTCTCTATTAGTATTATTTGAACTATTCCTGCTTTAGTTATTCCCTAAAGAGGTAGTAGCTTCTTTATATGATTTGTTGAATATAAAGTAGACATACAGATCCTGAAAATAAAATAAAATTCATTGGTAAAATCCTGGCAGCATGGGTATGTTTGATGAAAGAAGAGAGGAAATGCAGTCTCTCTTTCAATTGTACTGAATTCTACGTAATGAAACTCTAATGCATCATTAAATTCTAATTTCACAAATGAGTCAAAGAAGGTAGAAGTTTTCTCAATATTCCTTTTACTTACCTGAATCTTTGACTACTCAAAACTATTCCCTGGTTTCTCCTCTTTGCCATTACTGCATTTCTACCTCTTGAATAAATACTTATTTCAAAGCCCAAGCTAAATTATACCTATTCCATCATTGATTAAGTGTTCAGTGTTCTCTGTTTATGTCAACCAAAAATAATGTCTTCCTACGTCTCTATTTTCCTGTGTGTCTGTCACCATCTCTCTGTATGTATCCCTCCTGATCTCCTGTAGCAACTTATGCTTTTCATTTTGTATTCATCATTTACTGCTTTGTATTCTAGTTCTCTGTCTATGTGTCTTATTTCCTTTTGTAGTTTGTAAGAACCTTGAGTCTGGAGGTGATGCCTGGTTCATCTTTGTGTTCCACTGACATTTAGAATAAAGTCTTGCACGTAGTAGGAGCTCAATAAATATTAGATGAATGAATGACATCTACCAAAATTAGCAATTTAGAGGGAGCGGCTGGCATAATTAAAGCTATCAGTAAAGACGTGCTCACAATTATCAGGAGGCAAATGAGTCTTTAACAAATTTAATCACTGACCCAATTCATTGTGCAATGTTCCTTGGGGACTTGACTTGTGAAAAATTATAATGCCCTTCTCATAGAGCACTTTGAATTGTAATAGGTAGAGGAAGTAAATAGGCAGGAAAAATACTGTTATGTGTAATTCTCATTCCTCATACAGCAAACTGTATTACTGACAGAATCAGAAACTTAATTAAGTCTGTTAGTGATGATCTTAATAAGAATGGCATGCATCTGCTTTAGCTTGACACAGCTCTTGACGTGGGCATTACTGATGTTTGTTTAGTATTAATAAGTTTTGTCACAGAAATCTACAAGAGAATGGCTGAGATCTATAGAAAGCTGAAAGTCAACTACTAGGGAAAGTATGTTGCAGAATGCTGTAAATGTCTTCAGATCAAAGAATATTCTTATGGAAAATTGCATAGGATTGTTGCTCAAGTAAGAGAGGCACTTTCAATATATTTACAACATGGATTTTTTTTTTAGAGCTATCTAGCTGAGTTTATGCAAGCTGTGTTATTCATATATTTAAATACTGGAATAATAAATACAATGCTATTTCAGATGAACATACATTTCACTGTTTGAATTAATTAGTGTGAACATTTTTAAAAGGCAAGTACTATCATATTTCCCTTGGAAAACAATATTAAGGTCTAAAAGGTTAGCTTTCAGAAATTTGAGTCTCCAAAGACCACTCTAATTCATTATTTGTGATACTAACACAGACACACACAGACGCACAGACCCAGACACACAGACCCAGACACACACACACACACACACACACACACACACACTTCCTTTAAGTAGAATATATATCATAGGATCATAGACCTAGGACTGAAAAGGACCTTATAGAATCTCTAGCTCAACCCTTTCATTTATAGGTGAGAAAACTAAGGCCAAGCAGGTAGTGACTATTTGAAATGGGTTTTGAACTCAGATCTCAATGACTCCAAGAGCTCTATGTACTATATACACTGCTTGATCATATATAATGGGATTGGGCATTTGTCCAGATTACCTAAAATGGAAGTAGCAACTTGGAGAATAGAAGGGAAAGGACTTTAGGAGACAGAAGCCTAGAAGGGACATTATAAATAATCCATTCCACTTTTACCATTTTAAAGATAAGAAAAATGAGACCCAAAAAGGTAAAATAGCTCACCTAAGGCTACAATGACTTTGTGTAATGATGGAGTCAGGGCCTAAATTTGGGTCTCCTTAATCCCAGCCTAGTGCTCCCTTTTTGGAGCACTTCCCTTTGTGAATGAATTCCTCAACTACCTGTAATCATTATAATTACAAATACAAATTCATTGCTATATTAAAATATCAAAATATATGTGACCTAGGCAAAATCACTTAACCTCCTTGGATTTGTTTCATCATTTGCAAAATGAGGAGATTTGGTTATATGGCCTTTGATGTCCTTTCAGATCTTATCTTCGTGATCTATGATCCATCCTACCCACCCATTTCCCCTCCCAATAACTGTGCAGGGGATCTGATTATAGAAGGGATATATTCATTCTGAACTTCAACTGTAGCACAGATATGCCCATCAGCTTTCCAAGAAGGAAGCTAAAAGAAAGCAAGGTCCTAAAAGAATGAGACAAAGGAAAGGCATCTTTGGAGAGATAAGAATGTGGGAAAGGATATTGGAAGATGAGGTGGCACCAAAAGAAAAAGAAAGCACCAAAGGAAATATTTAGATTTTGCTGAAGCTTGGGACTACAGTTTTAGATACAAGTTACACAAAAAAAAATATAGATTTTATCATGTATTGAAATCTACACTTCATGATTAGTTGTTTTTGAAAATGTTTTGGTATGTTATACTATCCTTGTGGCTAAAGATAGAATATATCTATAGCTAGAGCTTATCACCTCTCCACTGGACCATGGATTTATCCTTCTAACACAGGTATCCCTGATTCCAGGCTGTGCTCCTCTCCCTTTTGTTCTCAACATTGTGTCAAAATCACTTTTCTAAAGCACAGTTCTGCCCAGGCCACTCCCATCTTCAAGAATCTTCAGTTATTCCACACCTGTAGCTGGGCATATAATAACTGATTGACTCCTCAGGTTAACATCTACATCTAACCAGCCAAATTTTCCAGACTGGTTTCACTTTAAATCACACATGTTCTCCATTCATCCAAACACAAGGAATTCCATTTCCTTTGTTGGAGCCTTTGCACATGATATTATTCCTCAGGGTTTCATCTAGCATAGCAGCTAGCAAGGTAGAGCTAATCTGAGGCCACAGGGGCTGATAATGTTCAAGTCCAACAATCTCTAGACTTTATCTGCTTTTCTCAGCATCCATGGCTTGTTGTGGGTTCATCATTCTGGGTTTGTTTGTTTGTTTTTTTTTCCTCAGTCAGGGAAATAAGTACCCAGTGCTTCAATTCCATCCCTACCTCTGATTGCTAAGGAACAAATCAATTTGTAGCCCTAATCTAATGAGTCTGAGGAAGGGGTGGGGAATTAGTGAGGAGCCAAAAAAGCACTGAGTAGATGGAATTCCAAGGATCCCATTTGATTTATATGGAGCATAGGGAAGGGTGTGTTGTGAGGCCTTTCCCCTCCATTTCAGAACAGGCACAGATATTGTCTGACTTCTCTATTTAATTGAGTATGATCAATCATCTTAAATCCTGAATGGATTCCAAGAGTGGCCAGCCAGGAAGCGAATTCAATGAGTATTGAAATCTCTTCCCAGAACAATGCCAGTGACAGCCAAATACAGATTCTAAAGAAAAGGAGGGATTTCAAAGATGGTGTTAGAGGAAGGATTAATTTTAGGCCCATGGAATTGTATGAACAAAATCATAAAGATCAAAGAGGGCAAAATAAAAATGTAAAACTAGGAGTATGTGGCCCAGCTTAATTAAAATGTATACATGAAGGATAATGCTACATAAATGTGTGAACAAGAATTGTGGAGTGGGGGATATTTGAATGCCAGGATGAATTTATACTGTATTCAGTGGGCTTTGAGGTGCCATAGAAGGTATTTGGACAGAGTAGCAACATAATCATAGAAACACATTAGGAAGATTACTGTGAAAGGGCCTTGAAGCGTGAGTTTGAGAGGGAAAAGAGTGAAGACAAGAAAACTCAACTAAGGGCTTTTTAAAACTGTCCTGGCATGAAGTGATGAGTATATGAACTAGAATGGTTACAATGAGAATAAAAGGGAAGATAAAGTTGGCAAAAAGAAATCTTGGAAGATGTGACTTTAAATAGGAAGCGTATGTGTAGGGTAGATTCACAAAAACTGTAGAACAGTTCAGTTTTGGACAAGGTGAATTTGAGGTGCTAAGCACATTCTAGCACAAATAGCACAGATCATTGAAAATGTAGTATCAGAACCTTGGGGAAAACTTGGGCCTAGGAACCTAGATTTAGGAGTCATTTGGATAGAGCCAGCAAGTGAAGCTACAGGAATAGACAGAGAAAAATAAAGCAGTACTCATTTACATAGAGAAACTTAACTTATTTTGAGGGAAAGTATTTAATTCCATGTACAGGATTTAAAAAGTCAATTTTTCTTCCTTGGAAAAGAATAAAATTGGGCTGATTTTTATCCAACCATTTCAAAATAAATGTAATGGCGAGAGGGGTTATTAATGGAAAGTTCCCATATTTTCTGCTTTGGCAAGAACACACCCAATGTAGCACTGAGCTTGTGCCTTGGCCATGTCTTGGGAAATGTGGCTCTACACTGGATGTGACACTTTGGTATCAAGAAGCAAAACCTAGGTATTCTTTTGTTTTTCCGCCTACCGCCATCCACCCCATGACAGCAGCAGGGCAGCATCTACTCTGTTTTGAACTGATACAACACCCTGTCCCACTGGAGCTGTGAGGGAGGGATGGAAGTGGAAGGGGAGAAAGAAAGAACCACTCAGTTATTGCTGTTGGACTACTAGAAGAGGCCATACATCCTCTCTGGGGTGAACTCTAGCCAGAATAGATGAGAAGGGCCAGCTTTTGATCCCCCATATTATTAAAACTGCATAAAATATTTGCCATATTTATTGGACATCAGTTTTTCCCAAGCTAAAATCTTAACTTCATAGACTAGTTCAATTCACTGGAACAAGTATTTATTTTATATTACTGTTCCATGTGATAGGGTTACAAAAACAAACAATTATATTCCTAGTATTATAAAAATATAAGGAGATGGGCTGATAATTTTTATTATAAGCTTAAATATTGAAACTTAAATACAAAATAAGAAAAGTGGGGAAAAACATTATCATGTGCACAGCAGAATGCAAAATTGGGTTCAAAATATACAAAAATAAATTTCCATTTCACGAAAGCTTATATAATAAAAATACTACACATTGTGTTGAGAACTGTCCATCTTGCCTTTACTCTCTTGTGAATTTGCTTTTGTTCTTTTTACTTTGTTTTCCCCCCTTCCTGACCTCCCCCGCAGAAGGCTACAATTAAGTGCAGATGTATATATATATATATATACATCATACACATATATATACACATATATATACTCACATATATACATATACATACATATATAGACATACACACACATATATATGCATACATATAGCCTTATATACATGCACTTACTCGCACATGTATGTACTTAGATTTCTATAATCATACTCATATATAGACATATACATTCATATGCAGCTGATAATTTTTTAAAAAGATAAACCTATATCCATGACCCAGAATGGCAGCAGGGAATAAAATCTCTGATAAGCGGCAATGGTCAAGAGGGTTGGATGGGAGGTTCTGTAAAACCTAAGAAAGAAAGTTATCAAGAAATTGAAATTACATGCCGTAGTGCTCCACTTTGACCTAACCCAGTTTCTTTCATTTAGCATATCACCTATTCATGTGAAAATTTCTACAACCTTATGAAACAAATTGCTTTAATAAAAGACAACTCAAAAATGTTAGTACTAATTAAATTTGGATGCATTGATTATACATTGCAACTTGTTCTTCATTTTAGTCACATGAATAATATCTTAGCATTTTTCCCTCAACCACTTTATTTATCTAGATTTTGTTATTTATTTGCTACTTGCAACAGATTCATTAAGTTTTAAAGTTTGAATACTTCTTAGTCCAAACCATACCCTGTAAATGTATCCCTATTACAGCAAATACTAACACAGCTTTTTTTTGAAGACCACCCAGGAGGGAAGCACTCTGTCTCTCAAGGTAAACTATTGTACTTATGGACGGCTTTGTTAGAAAAAAAAAATTCCTTTAACATCAAGCCTAAAATTACCTCTTTGTAACTGTCATCCACTCCTCCTAATTCTGCCCCTGAGACCAAACAGCACAGGATGAATCCTTCTTCAACATGGTAGTTGTTCAAATACGAAACACCTATCATGGTTTTCTACATCTTTTCTTCTCTTGGAAAAGTTTTTTACTTCCTTGGGCTGATCCTCATATAGCCTAGAATCAAGGCTCTTTACCATTGTGATTTCTCTCCTCTGGATTCTCTCCATTTTATCAATGTGCTTTCCTAAACTACCATGTCCAGAACTGACACCAACATTCCATATGCAATCTAATCAGAATAAATTCATTAGTAGCTCAATTATTCTGTCTGTAAAATAAGGATTAGAAGATTTTGTGATTCTAACACTGAGAAGACTATTTAGCAATATAAAATAGCAAAAAGTTTCCCTTGGCTCAAATCATTATGTTGAGATGCATTGCTCTATTAATATATAGCAAACATTTAAGTAGTAGGTGTCTTCAAAAGGAGAAAGACTTTCTACTTCCCCCTTTCAAAAACATTCGAAGACTTCTTTAAGTTTAATGCCAGTATTTGGGAATTGTCCTGTTTGACTCATTTGTTCATAAGTATGGAATGATCTTTCCTCCCCCACAGCCCTGTTGCTGACTTTCCAGTCTTCAAAGTGAGGGTTCTACTCTTCTCAAATCCTTAGCTTGTGGGAATTTCTCTCCTCATTTTACCGTCCCTGTGGTCTGCTCCCCTGTAATATCTCTTAACAAGACCCACTTCTCTTCTCCCATTGGTGAGATCCTACAATTTCTGAAGAGGCCCTGACTTCCTCAATTTGAAAATCCTACTTTCATTTTTCACTCCCTCCCCACTTTTCAGCTCCCCTTTGTGAGCTGTTTTCCCCCATTCTAATGTAATCTCCTAAAAGGCAGGGATTATCTGTATTTTTACTTATATTTGTATCCCTAGAACTTAGTAAAATGCCTGGCATGTATTAAGCGCTTAATAAATACTTGTTTCTTTTTTTCTTTCCTTCCTTCTTTCCTCTCTTCTTTCCTTCCTCCCTCCCTTCCTACCTTCCTTTCTTCCTGCCTGCCTGCCTGCCTTCCTTCCATCCTTCCTTCTTTCCTTCCTTTCTTTCTTCCTTCCTTCCTTCATCTCTTTCTGTCTCTCTCTCTTCTATCCTGAATTGCTATTTTAGTAAATTGTAAAAAGGTTCTTTTGAAATAGATACTGGTTAATGCAATTAGCTATTAAATGGATCAATTTTCAAAGGAGAACACTTAGAATCTGATATTGAAATTGACCCTTTTATTTCAGAATGTTTCTAGTTTATCAAGAAAGGAATCCCCTGTGCTTGAAATTTTTGCCCTTACTAAATCTATGAGACTAATTGATTAGTTTCCATTGTCATCAAGATAATCATAGATTTTATTTCCTGAGCAATTTGAATCAGAGGTCCCTAGTGAGTTACAAGAAATAAACAGAAATATGGAGGTGAAAGGGAAACAAGAAGGGGCTTTTTGACAAGAACTTAATGAGAATGGAAAGGGGGGTGGTGAAAGGAAATTGTGGATTCTCCAAGTATCACCGGCCAATGATTTACAGGATATTTAGTTGATTGGATATTCACTATGGGTCCAGAGTGCAATTTAATAGGCTAAAAGGTAAACTATCTTAATTAAAGCCATAACAGGAGCAATATGGTATCCATAATAGGGAAGGTACATCAGAGTTGATCTGATTCTCCATTTGGAAAATCTGTCCTCAGGAAAATCTGTGCTTCAAATGGAATGCCACATTTTATGAGAAATGTTGGCAAATTAGCAAGTCTCAAGAACTGTGGACAAACAGGACACTTGAACAATTATTATTTGAAGATCAGTCTAAGGAGAAGTTTGACCAAGACACACAAAAAATTTCATTAGCCCATGAGAATTATCTTAAAATGTTTGAACAATCACTGTGTGAAAGATTAATCTTTAAGTCCAGAAAGAAAAACTAGAACCAACAGTTTCAAGTGAAACTCAGACAACTTTCACCTGAACATGAAGATATTTCTAAGCATCAAAGTTGTTCTAAAATGGAAAAGACTGCCTTATGAAGTAGTGAGCAACTGATCAAAGGAAGCATTCAGGGCAGAGGCTTAGTGATTGCCTATTAGGGAAATCACAAAGAGGACCCTGCATCGATGGTGAGTGATGGGAGAACATGACTCTTGACATGCCCTCCAAGATATTAAGGTGGTGTGATTTAATCAATCAGGAAACCTTATAATATAATCAAGTCAAATGTAATCCCTGAATCAAAAGGAATGTTTTACAATATATTTTCCTCTTAATACATTTTCAGTATTTAAGCAGGAAATCCATTCCTCATAAAATATTGGTATCTTGTAGGATGGTTTAAAACAGATTCACTGTAATCTTTTGCCTGCCTTTAATTAGTTAACATTTTATCTGAATCTTCATTACTTCCTAATTATATTGATTTATTTTCCTTTCCTTTTTTGAAAACAATCTTAATATACTTCAATACACTACCTACTGTGAGTTAACATTTTTCACCCCAATTATTATTATTTTTTCAATATTTTGATATGTAGAAATGCATTTACTCCAAGGAGATCTTTTTCCCCTTTATGTCTCATATCACTTTCCCCCTTAGGTGATTTTAAAATTCCCTCCAGATTCACTTTAACGTCCTTGCTGGCATTTTCATTTTCCAAGAAGCTATAAAGAATGCCACCTATTTTTACCCTGGCTCCCTTTCTTTTCCTCCCTTGGCTATCATTCAAGCTAATCCCACACATTTTTCAATGCAGTTTTTATTTTGCCTCTTGATTCCTGATAACTTCATAGTAAAGCCATATGGGTTGCTTTTGATCTTTTATTGGGGGAAATTATAATCAGCTATGCCATAGTTATAGTGTCCTTTAGGATACTCATGAATTTTAATACTTCCTCTCAGTGAAACACAATAACTAGATACTTTAATTCCCTCAAATTTGATTTATTGAAAGCTAATGGCATTGAAATGCTATTGTATGTGATCTTATTATTTAATATTCTGAATCTGAATATCTTCCAGTCACTGCTACAAAGCTAGCCTGATTGTTAGAGAGGCACCATGAGGCAAGGTACATTACAGGTCATCTCTTCATGTCCGCTGCCTTTGCTAGGAGTAAGCATTTATGATCCTGGACAAACACATAGATACCTTATTTGCATACATCTCTAAGATAATTCGAATTATGCCTGAGCAGTTAAAAAAAATCAGGGTATACTATTGAATTATTTAGAAAATGTCAGACCCTTTTCTAAAGAGTTTGCATTCTGGGAAAACAGATAAATTCAATCTGTAGGTCTATCATATCAGTATTGGCAGTCTTCTTATGAGAGAGCCATTAAGACATAAACTTCTTCATTTAAATATACTCTTGGATTTTCCTGTATCCTTATTTTTCCCATTACTTTTATATTTTTGCATGTCCATTTTAATTTTAGCGGATGGGTTTCTCATCTCAGTGTGGGCCAAGTCTGAAACTGTATCTAAAATTGAAGTTTCTCCAGGCAATAAGCAAGATTTAACAAAGATGGTACCATAACATTTTGTTAGAACTAAACTTTTCAATTCACTTAACAGTATCTTAATCACAGTCATCCCTCCCATGCCGCCATGAAGTAAGTCAAATCCACACATTAGGAAGTTTATTATCTAGAGCAGTGGTTCTTAAGTTTTTGTTTTTGCTTTTGTTTTTTTGTCATAGAACCCTTGGCAGTCTGGTGATACTTACACATCCTTTCTCAGAATAATGTTTGTAAATTCATAAAATCAAACATATAGTATTATAAAAGTAACAAATTTATTAAAACACAGTTGTTTCAAAAAAACATTCATCCACACTTAAGAACCCCTGATCAATCTATAGTTGCAAGAAGGAATGTTTCATAAAGAGCCAGTCTTGCCATTGGAAGAACTGGGTTCAAATTTTACCTCTAACACATGATGGCTGTGTTGACTCTGGGTCAGTCATTTAAGCTCTCAGTATTCAAGGCATTTGTCTAAAACTATAAGTTATGGAGAGCACATCATCTTGAATTCATAGAGGAAGTTTCTTCACAAGGGAGTTCTTTAGATCAATGAAATAACAAATACAATGCCCATCCCTAGACCATCCATAATAGATGGTGAAACTGAGAACACAAAAGTGTCTGGTCATTATCCTAAACTCCTATAATGGTAATCACTATGGTGATCCACGATAACAAAGCTTGATCCAAGAGAGCAAAGGCTGGTAATCCAAACTCTCCCTTCACAGCCGTATGTTTTCCATTGTTAAGGCTGCTATTAGCAATATTCTTTACTCATTGTTACTAGTCTCTGGACTGAACAAAATCCATCAAAAAGGAAGCTGAGGACAAATAATATTCTTTGCAAAGTCTCTCAAGTAATTGTTATTCATATTTATTCTCTTGAGAACTCTTGATTTTCTTTATGGATCTCTGATTTTATCAGTTTGGATATTCTCAGCACTGATTCTGACAGCCACTCCTCCATATTTTCTCTACCTTTGTGAGGCCCATGTCTTCCTTTCTACTTAATATTTTGTTACCATGATCTTGAAAAAAAATAACTAACATGAACATTTTCATATACAAAAAAGAACATGTATATAAAATTACAAATGTCTATTATTTATAGCTTATAATCCTAATATGTAAGAATTTTAATTCAAAACTGAATGTTTCAAATATATCCTGTTTGTATCTCCCTCTGAAACTCCTTCTGTCATCTTCTGTATGTTTTTTAATGACTTAGTGGATTCTTTTTTGCATAGCTATCATTGACCTACCTTTTCCCCTAAATTACTTATTGTCCCTTATCCTTACCCCCAAAATCCAAATCTGCTTTGTAACAAATAAGCATAGTCAAGAAAAACATAGTCATATGTTGACAATGTACAAAAATGTATAGATCATTCTATACCACTTGTCAATCACTCTCTGTTCTGTCAGGAAATGGGTTATGTGTTTCATTTTCAAGCCTCTTGGGTCGTAGTTCGTCACTGTATCAATTAGAGTTCTAGATTGTTCTTCTAATTTGTTCTCTTTACTCCGCATTATTTCATATACATGTAGCACCCTTTTGGAAATTATTTCCTCAATATAAAGTTGTCCTTTAAGGTCAAAACACTGAAGGCAACTGACTACTACTTCCTTTAGGGTCCAAGGGGTAATCCTTAGGGCCCCAATTATTGTAGTGTGACTTTTGAGCCCCCATTGGAGTTTTCTCCTTTATCAATCAACCAATTGAATAGCATTAGCTCTTAGAAAAGAGAAGGTACGGTATGATGTATAGTTGGTATAAAACATTCTTGACAAACCAATAGCACTCCTTATGTGTGTACAAGGTTTCTTACAAGAGTGGATTCAATCTTAAAGCACGAAAGTAGGAAAATATACATCTAAAGAATATATGTGGCAAAGGGATATCTTTTTTCTTCCTTTGTAGAGTCAAGTTTCCCTTAAGTGTATCTCTCAGCTATCCTCAGAAAATCAGTGTCTTTCTAGAGCCCACAGGAGTTACTGAACTTCTTTTTAGAGTCTATATCCAGCACTTCTCTCTGCTACAAGGGTCTCATTCCCAGAAATTTTTACATCTTTAGCTGTCTTTCCAAATCTTTTTGCTTCTGATTCTTTTTTGCCAAACACTACTACTCTGGTGGCCATTGCCAGTAAAATACAGGGAAGAGAAAAAACTCTGTCCTTCACCCAGGTAATTTCTACCTGGGGGCTTGGCTGAAGTTTTAACACTAGACTGTCTTGCTTTTGAAATTCAAGAATCCAAACTTGCCTACTGTCATATATGTAGTGCTGTGGGTATTCCTCTCAGCTGCTTACAAGACATTTCCTGTGTTGTTTTATCTGTCTTTATCCAGTGACCAACCCAAAGGCCCTATGATCCTTTCAAAGTTATTAAGGAAACAATTCAGAACTAATTTAATTTTAATTTATTAATCAATTCAATCAAGATGTCTCAGCATTTTGTAATTAACTAATGTTGGAGTGGACTATCACGTGGCCCTGGAAAATATTTCTCAAGTTTTTAGAAATGCCTACAGTTCATCACTTGTTACAGTACAATAATATTCCATTACATTTAGATTCCATAATTTGTGATCATGAGCCAATTGATGTGTAATCCCTTAGTATCCAGTTCTTTGTTACAACAAAACAGGATGCTATGAATATTGTTTTAGTATGTGTACTTTCCATCCTAATTTTATCTCTTTGCAGTATAAGCTTAGTAGGGATATTCTGGGTCAAACTGATTCCCAATAGTGTATGTCATAATAATTTATACTAATGTCTCTTACAGGATCATAGAGTTAAAACCAGAAGGGACCTCAGAGGTCAAGTACAACCTCTCATTTTGCAGATGAGGAACCTGAAGCCCGGATGGGTTAATGATTTGCCCAGGACCACATAGCTACCAAGTATTTTAGATACTATTCAAACTCATCTTCCTGGCTTCAAGTCCAGCTCTCTATTCACAGTGCCATTTCCCAATGATTAGGTACAAATCACTAGTGGTGAGGCATGACACCCTATCAAGTCCAGATCATGGGCCTTTCCTGTATTAGGGTGCTTTTATTTTTACCTTTTCTCAAATTGTGATATCCTATGACTCAAAATTAAACAACATCACCAACACAAAACTATTGTTAAACCAGTGAATGTTTTCATCAGTCTATATTGCATTCATATAAAAAGGTACACCATATACATTTATTAAGTACATACAATAACATAGACTGATGCAAAAGTCTAACTCTTTAATGCTGACATTTTTCTGGTGGTGCATATAGTATATAGCATATAGCAAGACACTAAGATGTCCATCGCAAAAATAGATAGCTCCAGGAACGTACATGTAAAGCTTTCTCAAACAACTTTCTTAATACTCAGTAAGTCAGAAGCATACCAGCCAACACTACCTAGAATACCAAAGCCTGACTGTCACTGAATTTAACCATTCTTTTTCTGGTCTACTTCTCTCATCCATTTTGTGTACCTCTTGTGGCCAATTTCATTGAACATTCCAAATGGTCATTGGAAAACTAATTTATGAAAGTGAAACCTTTCATGAAATTGGACTTGGGGAAACAGGGAATGTTTTCCTTAGGTCGGCAGCACTAAAGTATTACCCATTATATAATCAATGGACAATTATTTATTAAACATCAAGTACTAGGAGCTAATGGTAAAAAGACAAAATTAAAATAATACCTGCCTTCATGACATCCTATCAAGTGAGACTATATATAGATATAAATAAATAAAATTTAATTCAATAATAAGCATTATAATCATGATCACTGTGTTTGTCTTTTATATGCTTATATATGATTACAAGAAGTATAAGTGAGGAGGGGGTATATTACAAACGTATGATGGGATGACCAGAACAAAGGTCCTGAGATGGAAGATGGAGTATTGTGTGCTGGAATTCCCAGGAAGGCCAGCATGGATAAGCAATAGAGTACAAGAAAGAAAGTACATAGCTTTAAGTGGTTACAAGCCATGCTTAAAATTTTGGGACCCTCTGAATAATAAATAAGGCTTGAAAGGGAGGATGAACCTAGATTGTGAAGTGCTTTCATTGCCAAACAGAGGAGCTTCTATTTGGCCCTTGGGACAATGGGAAGCCACTGGAGTTTGTCCTAAGGAGACAGTAAATGGACATGTTATAGCAGTGAGGCCTGTTGTTTGACTACATGGCACCATACTCTTGTCGACGAAAATCAAAGTGTTCCCAGTAAAATTTCTACCAGTCATATATAATACATTTTTCTTTTAAAAAGTCAAAACAACTTCAAAAGAAATTCACTTTTCAAATGAAATTGTCTATAGTTGCCCCAGTCAAAGATCTTAGGCAAATCAATAAATATAATCATACCCTAGCACTCTGATTCAGAGCCATTCTGTGGGAATCATTTGTCATTTTTAATAACATGAATTGAAAAGTGAAGATAATGGAAAACAAATTGCCCTAATGGTAATAAAATATTTGTAAACTAAAAATATTCATTTTGACTGTAGAGGAGATATTTAAATAATATAACTGCTGTGAGTAAAATTGAAATGGGGTTGTAATTACTCAGATTTTCAGCATCACTTCCTTTATGAAGAGAAAGAACCACTGCTGGTTCCCACATCTCTGGCACCGTTACCCTGCCAAATGAAAAGATTAACAATATGTACCAGCTGCAGAGAAAGTAAGCCTGAAGCAAATTAACAAAATCCAGGTGACACTCTTTCCAATCACTTTTTCTTATTAATGGGATGTCCTGCAAATATGTATTTCATTAACTCTGTAAGTGCATAGATGGGAAGATGTCACCCTCATCCAAGAGCTAGAGAAAAGCTAATTTTTTTTCGATTTAGAAAATTTTACCTTGTTGAGTCTTTAGGAAGTCATGGGGTAACTCTTCTAAAGTAAGAAAGTTTTTTGCCTATAGTTATTCTCTATGCTGTACCAAAATGCCCTGCATTTTACAAATGTGAAGAGTCGCTTCGATCCCTCATTCCCATTAAGCTGAGACCCGTGAATGGTAGTCTGGTATCACTATGGATGATACATAAGTGAAGAGTTCAAATACCATTACAAGATTTAAATGCTCAAATAGTTCTATGATAACCAAGCAGTTGGTACCATAAAAAAGGACAGCATTTCTTTTTAGTTGCTTTGTTTCAATTTTTATTGATATACTTTCATTCTTATGTGACCTTTATTTCCAAATAAATCCCTTCCTTACTCAGAGAGGTATACTGTGTAATAAAAATATTTTAGAGAAAGAGAGGAGGCAGGGAGAGGGAGAGAGAGGGAGAGAAGGAAATGGAGAGGGAGAGAGACACAGAGAGAGACAGACACAGAGAGAGAGACAGAGTGACAGAGAGAGGAACAACAGTAGGCTACACATCAATTGAGAATAATAGCATATGCCATGCTCCAGATCCATAATCCACTACCTATTCAAAGAAGGCAGAGGAGTCAGAGGGAGAAATCACTTTTTGTTTTTTTTTTCAGAATCAAGGTTTAGTATTATAATTACATCATGTTTGGCTTTGTTGTTGCTATTATTTTCTTGACCCTAATATTATCATAGCTGAAGGATGATGTGTTAATAGAGGGCACTCCTTTAAGTTAATAATTTACCTTTCTTATATAATTTATTATAATATGTCCTTACCTTCCTCTCTTGATTCTTACTTTAGATACATGTTTCCTGTTGTTACCTCTTTGTCATCTTCAATTTCTCCTCTGAAACGTAATAGAATTATTAAATTTCCCATCGTCAGAGTTGAAACACTTTCCTGAGGTCATCTAGTCTAACTTTACTTGAACAGATAGCCTCTATACAACTTCCTTGGCAGGTGATCATCTAACTTTTAGTCTCTGCTTGAATATCTCTAGTGAAATTAAATTAATTCTTTCTCTGATATTTATATGCATCTTTAAAGT
This sequence comes from Trichosurus vulpecula, assembly GCF_011100635.1. Taxonomy (NCBI): domain Eukaryota; kingdom Metazoa; phylum Chordata; class Mammalia; order Diprotodontia; family Phalangeridae; genus Trichosurus; species Trichosurus vulpecula. Next base: position 361,064,984 of record NC_050574.1, read on the forward strand.
GTAGATAGTAACATATTTTTATAAAAGTTCGTCTCTTTTAAAGTATGCTGACAGATCATTCCACTTCTTGTTTTAGTTTAGCAAACATTTATTAATCATCTACCCTGTGTTTCTGCTAGTGCCAGTCTCTCTCTCTCTCTCTCTCTCTCTCTCTCTCTCTCTCTCTCTCTCTCACACACACACACACACACACACACACTTGCCTGCTAGAATCCTCCAAATCACACCACTGTTTTAGTGTCAAGAGGCATGAGGTTCCTGTGGATGGTCATCTTAGACAACCAGAAAAAATAGTAAGAATAATATGACAAATGTTACTTGACACTGAAATGTTTTGTCTAAAAAGCCTATGTATGTACGTACGTACACACATATATAATGTGTGCACATGTATATATACACATATATGTATGCATGTGTGTATATATATACACACACACATACACACACACATATATATATATACATATATATATATTCTTTCCATGTATAATCTTTAACTTTTTCTTCAATACATCCTAACATTTAAAAAATCCAATATGTGGCATGGGCTTCCAAAATTGATACATATGTGTTTATATGTACACACACACACACACGCGCGCACATGCCCACACACACAAACATGTGAATGATTGTGATTGTTTTCCCTTGTTCTTAAAGAGGACCAAAATGACATCACTATGTTGTCAGGTACAATGTGTCTGACTGTGGCTCAAACCAACACAAGCTTGGAAGGTTATCCCACAGGTTGGGGCACAAATAGTCCATATAAATATTTGGAGTAGAGATGCTTCTAAATTTGCACATCAAATGTATGTGGACATATACATGTATATACATATGTGTTTATATATGTGTACCTATGTGTATATATGTACATATATTTGTTATATGTGAATATATAAGGTGTCTCCAAACCTTTTGTCAACTCATACCTCATGTAGCATTTTATTTTCTCTTCTCTTGTGCAATTATGAATAATTTTCCATTATGTACATATGTTATCTGTATCCATCATGTTTCCCTATTAGAAAATATGAGCAAAGACTAGAGTTTGCCAAAATATTTCATCTCTCTAGAACCTAGTTGAATAATCTGCAAATAGTAAGTGCTTAAATAATGTTCATTGAATTGTTGAACTACCAAACCTTTATTTCATGGTAAAAGAGTGGGGAAATTTTAATAACTTTAGCTTTAATAGTTTAAAACTGAAGAGTTTTGAATCACCATTATGAAAGAAACTATTAAGGCAATTCCAAAGTCATATACTTATATGTTAATGTATATGCATTTATGAGTATACGCATATATTTATGTGTATATGTGTGTTCATTTTATGTGAATATGTGTATATATACATACGTTCCTACATACATACATGTTCACAAATAATAAATATATATCTGTGTATCTATTTGATCATTTTGTATCTTTGAAATTTCTTTAATAATTATAATTTAAAGCTTTATATTGAATTTATGAAAAGGGAACTTTCTGATATCGTTAAAAATGTACTTTAACAAATATTTACACAATTCAGTTCAACAATGATTTCTTGAGCTGCTAAGTATGTCATGGGCTCCAACGTGGTAAGGCACTGAGACAAAAAACAATTCCTACCCTCAGCAACCTTACTTTCCATCAATGAGTAGAATATTGACTATACTACAATCACTATTAAGTCTCTGAGAGATTTCTATATGCAAATATACGTGTAGGCTATTATCATTTGTAGTATACATTTGGCTACAGCAAAACTACGTTCTACTAATGGCAGTTGATTCCTTAATTCAATAAATATTGATTGAATACTTACATATGTATTCTATACACAGGATGTCCCAAATGTCTTATTGCTATTTTAAGCTCATAAAGTTTACTGTCATATAACATATTGTGATATATGGATGTGTGTGTGTGTGTGTGTGTGTGTGTGTGTGTGTGTGACTACTGGACCAGAAGAGACTTGATGAACTTGTAGAAAGCTGGAAGAAGACTGAAGAACTCTTTTCACTCTTGTTATCACCATCTCTGCCTGCCCCATCACAAAGGGGCAAAACATTGATCTCTACCAATAAGGAGAGTCCCATACAAATGGGCTTTGAGACTGGGGAGATAGATAGATAGATAGATAGATAGATAGATAGATAGATAGATAGATGGATAGATAGATACACAGATAGAAAGATAGATAGAGAGATAGATAGATAGAGAGATAGATAGATAGATACACAGATAGAAAGATAGATAGAGAGATAGATAGAGAGATAGAGAGATACATAGATGCACATGCATATACATATATACATAGACACATGTAGGTATATTTATATAGACATATGAAACTACTGGTATGGAAACATATTACAGGTCCTTACCCTGAGGAAATTTATCAGCTGTTTAGGGAGGCAGCCCAGAATCACAGTATCTGCAGTACAAGACAATATATAGGATGTTTCAGAGTCCACATAAACACATGCTGAAAGGAACACAAAGGAGAGAGAGAGATCACTTCTGGCTAGGATGATCAAGGATCGTCACATGGAGGAGGCTGAATTTGCCAGTGATTTGAAGGAGCTCTTAGATTTTGTTAGGTGGAGATGAAAGGAAGTGTATTCCAAGTGGAGGGAATGGCATTAGCAAATGCATCAGGAATAACAAGAAATAAGAATTCACAAGATACACTCAGGCAATGATTAGGAGGCTAAATCACCTAGAGAAAAAGTTTTATGTGGAACTATAATGAGAGATAAGGATGGAAAAGATGGGGCTAAATTGTTGAAGACTTTTAATGGCAAACTAAGTAACTTGGACTTTGTGTGCTAGTCAATGAGTAAAAATTATTTATAATTTACAATTAATGTAGCAATAATTTGTATGCAAATAGGTGATTCTATTTTTTCAATTTATTCTGTTAAGCAGGTTAATTATGCCTCCCTTGCAATTATGAAACCACTCTAAGACATCTATAGCTGGATGTCCTCCCAGAATATTATATTCAATAAGTCTAAAACCAAGTTCATTATCTTTCCTCAAAATCCTGCTTCTTCTGACTTCATTCTTGCTATCGTTCAGGCTCCATGTTCAAAACTTTCACTCTGAAATTCTTTTCTGTCCTTCATTTCTCACATCTGATTATTCTACCTCCATAATATCTTACCTCCACATACTATTCTTTATTCCCATTAGCCCAACCTAATACCACTTAGAACTACTGACTCTCAATAAGTTCTCCTACCTCTTTTCTCTACAGTTCCAGTCCATCTTTTATATTCATCGTCCTTATTAATACATCTGGTCATTCTACTCTTTCCATGACCCCATACTGTCCCCTGATTAATGTTCATACTCCATAATCCAGCATTCAAGCATATCTATTCAATCTCATCTCATACTACTTTATTTATTAATCTTCAAACATACCCTTATTTTCTGAACTCCATTCCTTTGCTAATGTTGCTTTCTACACTTGAAATACTTTGCCTAGTCCTCTATCTGTTTAGTTTCTGTAAAAAGACTTATCTTAAATAATAACTCCTCCAGGAAGTCTTTACTTGTTTCTACTCACACTCCAAAACCAACTGGGTCAGTAATGACCTTTGCCCTTCTTTGCCCTTCTCATGCATTTATGTGACTTTGTATTATTCATTTGTTCACGGGACGTGTCTACCTATTAGAATGTTTGAGCAAAGCCTAGGTCTTATCAACATTTCAGTCTCCCCAGAACATACTAGATTTAACTGTACATAGCAAATTCTTGAGTAGCGTTTCTTGAATTGTTGAATTAGCAAACCTTTGCTGCACAGGTAAAAGAGTGGGTAACCCAGTCCTACCACTTTGCAAGTTATCCCAAATTATTAATTAGCAGAATGTAAATTAATGATGTTTTAATTTGTAATGGCAAAAAGCAGATCTTTTCTCTCACTTGACAACCCTACAGTAAAACATAATAATAATAATAATAATGAGGCAATCTTTTGAATGAATCATTAACTCCAAGAGTTCCTAGGGCAAAACTACATAGAACACCTATGAAGTTCACTTTGTCCTCATAAAAGTACATTTTCAGTAAAGTATCCTGGTGGGAATCAACCTTCTCCCACTGATTTGTTCTCTATTGTCTGTGAGAGACTTTTCAAAGAAACACACTGAGTATAAATCTAGATGTGTATAAGGGCTCAGCCAGCACTCAGCTTTGAGCATATTTAAATTAGTCAAATGCTTACTTTCAAAAGCACTCTTGTGGGAGTGCTGAACTCCTGATACATCCAGGTTGAGCAATAATCAGCAGCTAGCCTCCCTCTATTCAAGAGCTTTTTTTTCTTCTTTTTCACATGGCACAAAATTGGAATTTGTAGAAGTAACATTCTAAAATTTTCAAATTTCTGCAAATGCCTCAACAGATATCTGTCTTTGGCTGACTTCTGGAAGTCTAAATGTAGAGAAGACACACCTTCAACTTTAACCTCATCCCTACCTGAACATAACAGATCACAAACATTCTGAAAGCAAAATAATGCCATAACATTTCCAAACAAACAATAACCTCTTTGTTCTGAAATAAGTATTGTCCTTTGGAAAGCAATGGGTGGGGAAAGCAGAGACCATACCTGGAGATGGAATGGTCATAAGAAATAACATTGGTTGAAATGTGCTTCAGTGACATTTTCTAGACATTAGGTGTCATAACAGATTCCTCTTGCCACCTTTATTCGAGATGATGTACCCCATTCTATCTCTCCCTATCTCCCTCTCTCAATATATTCCTCTCTCATCCGTTAATTTGATTTTATTTCTTTTAGATATCTTCCCTTCATCTTCAACTAACCCTGTGTCCACTCTCTCTCTCTCTCTTTATATACACACACACACACACACACACACACACACACATACACACATATATACATATATATATGTATATATATATATATATATATATATATATATATGCATATTCCCTTCAGCTACCCTAATACTGAGGTCTCATGAATCATACACATCATCTTTCCATTTAGAAATGTAAACAAACAGTTCAAATATAGTAAGTCCCTTGCAATTTCTTTTTCTTGTTCTTTTTCTTGATTACCTTTTCATGCTTCTCTTGATTCTTGTGTTTGAAAGTCAAATTTTCTATTCAGCTCTGGTCTTTTCACTGAGAAAGCTTGAAAGTCCTCTATTTTATTGAAAATCCATATTTTGCCTTGGAGCATGATACTCAGTTTTGTTGGGTAGGTGATTCTAGGAGATTTCTTTTTGGGATCTATTTGAGGAGGCGATCAGTGGATTCTTTCAATTTCTATTTTGCCCTGTAGCTCTAGAATGTCAGGGCAATTCTCCTTGACAATTTCTTGAAAGATGATATCTAGGCTCTTTTTTGGATCATGGCTTTCAGGTAGTCCAAGAATTTTTAAATTATCTCTCCTAGATCTATTTTCCAGGTCCGTGGTTTTTCCAATGAGATATTTCACATTGTCTTCCATTTTTCATTCTTTTGGTTCTGTTTTATAATATCTTGATTTCTCACAAAGTCAATAGTTTCCACTTGCTCCAATCTAATTTTTAAGGTAGTATTTTCTTCAGTGGTCTTTTGGAGCTCCTTTTCCATTTGGCTAATTCTGCCTTTCAAGGCATTCTTCTCCTCATTGGCTTTTTGGATCTCTTTTGCCATTTTAGTTAGTCTATTTTTTAAGGTGTTGTTTTCTTCAGTGTATTTTTCAGTATTTTTTTGGGTCTCCTTTAGCAAGTCATTGACTTGTTTTTCATGGTTTTCTCACATCCTTCTCATTTCTCCTCCCAATTTTTCCTCTACTTCTCTAACTTGCTTTTGCAAATCCTTTTTGAGCTCTTCCATGGCCTGGGACCACTTCATGTTTTTCTTGGAGGCTTTTGTTGTAGGCTCTTTCACTTTGTTTATATCTTCTGGCTGTATGTTTTGGTCTCCTTTGTCACCAAAGAAAGAATCCAAAGTCTGAGACTGAATCTGGGTGTGTTTTCGCTGCCTGGCCATATTTCCAACCAACTAACTTGACCCGTGAGTTTTTCAGTGGGGTATGACTGCTTGTAGACTAAAAAGTTCTATGTTCCACGTTTGGGGAGGATGTGCCAGCTCTGCCGCACCAGCACTCCTCCTTTCCCAAGAACCCCCAACCCGGACTGGGCTTAGATCTTCAGTAGGCTGTGCACTCCTGCTCTGATTCGCCACTTAATTCCTCCCACCAGGAGGGCCTGGGTCCGGAAGCAACAGCAGCTGTTGCTGCCCCACCTCCGCTGCCCCAGGGGTGGTGGCCGAACCTCGAACTCCTTTTACTCCCGCAGCTTTTCCCACTAACCTTCTCCACTGTCTTTGGTGTTTGTGGCTTGAGAAGTCTGGTAACTGCCACAGCTCACTGATTCAGGGCGCTAGGGCCCGCTCCGCCCAGCTCCTGGTCTCTTTGGTCTGCGCAGCTCACGCTGAGCTCTGTTCCACTCTGCTCCCACCTCCCAGCTCCATGTGGGATAGACCTCACCCAGAGACCATCCAGGCTGTTGTGGGCTGGACCCCTGCTTCCCTCTGCTGTTTTGTGGGTTCTGCAGTTCTAGAATTGGTTCAGAGCCATTTTTATGGGTTTTTGGAGGGACTCGGCAGGGAGCTCATGCTAGTCCCTGCTTTCCAGCCGCCATCTTGGCCCTCGCCCCGCCCCATAATTTCATTTTTCATGGAGGGGCATGGAGCTTTTGGTAGGAATTTCATCTGTTATATAGCTTGTCTACACTTAGATAATAACTCAGCTGGCTAAACATGCTTTAATTCAATTTTGTTTTTGGTGTGGACTTAGGATTTCACTAATAAAGATAACAGATAAACATCTGTTCTGCAACCTGTTGCCTTAAAAATTTCCCTGGGGTATTGAGAGTTGAAGTGATTTCCCCAAGATTACATAGTCAATATGTTTCTGAATTGTTTCTTAAACCCAAGTCTTCCTAATTCCAAAGATGTCTTTGCATGCATTATTCCATGCTGTCTCTTATCTTCAGATTTTGTCATTAAGTGAAATTCAGTGGACTGGGGAAAATACCTTAGGCAAATTTTTCAGAAAACCAATAATAAGAAGCCCCAGGAGAGGGGGTGGGTGGGTCACACAATGAGGCAGGAACCATGAGAGATCACCTAATTGCAAGGATTCTTAACTTAGAATCTGAGAAGTAATTTTTAAAAATATTTTTATAACTTCATTTTAATATAATTAGATTCCTTTGTTAAACTATGCATCTTGTTTTTATGTATTAAAAATATTGTTCAAAGAAGTCCAAAGACTTCACTAGGCTGCCAAAGGTGGCCCATGCCAATGGTAAGAACCCTTAATCTAGTCCAATGGTCTTACAACAAAAATTTTAGGTTTAAGTTTATACTACTTACCTGTTTATACTATTATCTAAAGATTCGTTATTTTTCACATAGGCTTGCTAATGGGATTACATATTTATCTGAGTGAAAGCAAGGATGATTATATAATAAACCCGTAGAGGCTATCAGCAGCCTGATAATGTAATCCAAAGGATTGCGGATCAATTCAATTTAAATTAACAAGCATTTATCAAACACTTACAAGGATTACTGGTTATATAAATGCAAAAATCAAGACTCTTGCCTTTAATGAGCTTACTTCTTGCTGAGGAGATTGAACATGTATGTACGTAGGTAAGTAAAAACGAAGTATTATATACAAAATAATTTAAAGGGAAAAAAAATTACCAGTAGCCTAGTCATGGCCTCCCTCAGGAGACAGCCCCTGAGTGGTCCTAGGTCATTCCAGATGTGAAAGAACAACTTATACAAAGGAAACAATATTAAAAGGAGTTAGTAGAAGAGTTTGGCTAAAACATAAGGATACTATGAAAAGGAATAATAGAAAATAAGACTGGGAAGATAGGGGAGAGCCAGATTATAGAGGGTTTTGCTGCTAGGCTCCATATTTGTTATTTTCTTCTAAAGACAGATAATGAAGATTTTTAAATAAGTAAACAACACAGTCATGTTTCTATTTTGAAATGTTACCAAAGCTACCAAATGAAAATTTGGTAGCTGCACAGAGATTTGCTTTAAGAGGGGTAATGTTGGACTACAAAGACCAATAATGAGGCTATTGCAAGAATATAGATACCAATAAGGAATCTAGGATAAACAAACAAACAAACGAATGAATTAGTAAGAACCTGAATTGGAATTGACTGTATGAATGAAAAGAAAGGGGTGAATGTAAGACGTGGTAATACAATAAAAAAGATTCAGCAATTGATATGCTATGATGAGGTTAAAGAATAACCAAAGTTGAAATGGACACCAAGGCTGTGACTAGACTCTTACTTTTAGATTACTAGAAGGATAATTGTGCCATTAGAAGGAATAGGAGGTAAATTTGGGAAAAATATAACAGATAATGTTTGGGACAGGTGGAGTTTGAAATCCATGAATACACATAGAAATTATAACATCATGATATTATATCTTGAAGAAACCTCAGAGATCCACAGCCTCTCCCATTTTACAAAGCTAATTGAAGCTAAGTGATGTATCTGAGAAGCACATTGGTAGGAAATGGTCAAGGAAGAATTTCAATCTGAATTATCAGACTCCAGAGGCAATGTTCTTTCCATTGAACCTTGTTCCCTCTGAGGTATTCAATTAGTATTGGGAATGTTGGCCTGGAGTTTGAGAAAGACATTATGACTTAGTATTTAGATTTGAGATCCATCAATTTAGAGATAAAATTATGTCACCAGGGGATATCATTTATGAAGGTGGACCTCAAGGATCTTTCTCCTATGATCTGTGATCACTTTTTATTTTTAATAATTGCACTTAAGTATCATTGGTTCCCCTGACATTATATTTTTATTCTGATATATTTTATTTTATAAATTTAAAAATTTATTCTGAGGAGCGGTCCATTTACTTTCTTAGACTTTCATAGGAGTGCATAACAAAAACAAAAGAAAAAAAAGATTAAGAACATGTGGTATACAGAGAAAAGTCCCAAAATAGAGTTGAGTAACCAGAAAAAGATGATGATTCCACCTCTAGTCCATCCTTTAATCATGCCATCTTCTCACTTCCCTGTCTCAAGAAAGGGATGCATATGACCATAATCAAGAGATAATTGTCTACTTCCTTAAAATAATCCTAGAGATGCTATAACTTCCTTGAGAGATGAATTCCTTCACCCCCACCTTCACAATTAACAAGGTCTTCAAGCTATGGAGATGCAAATTTAGCTATCTGAAAGGAAATGGGGGGGCCGAGGGGGGGCAGGCAGAGCCACGATAGAGGCTGGAAAGCAGGGACTCCGTAAGTTCCCCACCAGGTCCCTCCAAAAACCTATAAAAAATGTCTCTGAACAAATTCTAGAACTACAGAACCACAAAATAGCAGAGGGAAGCAGGGATCCAGCCCAGGACAGCGTGGATGGTCACTGGATGAGGTCTATCACGCACGGAGCTGGGGGCAGAGGAGAGCAGAGCCCAGCATGGGCGGAAGCAGGACCAACCAGACCAGGAGCCAGGTGGAACAAGCCCTAGCACCCTGAATCAGTGAGCTGTGGCAGTTACCAGACTTCTCAACCCACAAACACCAAAGACAACAGAGAAGGTTAGTGGGAAAAGCTGTGGGGGACAGAGTGGAAGGAGTTCGGGGTTCAGCCACCACACTGGGGGCAGCAGGGGTGGTGCAGCTACAAAACTACAGCTGCAGTTGCTTCTGGGCCCCAGGCCCACCTGGTGGGAGGAATTAAGTGGCAGATCAGAGCAGGAGTGCAGGGCCTGCTTAAGATCCCAGTCAGATCCAGGTTGGTGGTTCTTGGGGAAGGAGGAGTGTTGGTGTGGCAGAGCTGACTGTATAGAAGTAGCTCTGAAAACAACAGCACATCCCCTCAAGCTTGGAACAAAGTATTCTTTACTCTACAAGTGCTCATACCCTGACAAAAAACTCAAGGGTCAAGTAAGTTGGCTGGGAACATGGCCAGGCAGCGAAAACACTCTCAGATACAGACTCAGACTTTGGAATCTTTCTTTGGTGACAAAGAAGACCAAAAAATTCAGTCTGAAGAAGTCAACAATGTCAAAGAGCCTACATCAAAAGCCTCAAAGGAAAACATGAACTGGTCTCAGGTCATGGAAGAGCTCAAAAAGGATTGGAAAAGCAAGTTAGAGAAGTAGAGGAAAAATTGGGAGGAGAAATGAAAGGCAGAATTAGCCAAATGGAAAAGGAGGTCCAAAAGACCACTGAAGAAAATACTACCTTAAAAATGAGATTCGAGCAAGTGGAAGCTAGTGACTTGATGAGAAATCAAGATATTATAAAACAGAACCAAAGGAATGAAAAATGGAAGACAATGGCTAATATCTCATTGGAAAAACCACTGACCTGGAAAATAGATCCAGGAGAGATAATTTAAAAAGTTTTGGACTACCTGAAAGCCATGATCCAAAAAAGAGCCTAGATATCAGCTTTCAAGAAATTATCAAGGAGAACTGCCCTGATATATTAGAGTCAGAGGGTAAAATAGAAATTGAAAGAATCCACTTATTGCCTCCTGAAAAAGATCCCAAAAATAAAACTCCTAGGAATATTGTCACCAAATTCCAGAGTCAAAGGGGAAAATCCCGCAAGCAGCCAGAAAGAAACAATTTGAGTATTGTGGAAAATCAATCAGGATAACACAGGATCTAGCAGCTTCTACATTAAGGGATCAAAGGGCTTGGAATATGATATTCCAGAGGTCAATGGAGCTAGGATTAAAACCAAAAATCACCTACCCAGCAAAACTGAGTATCATGCTCCAAGGCAAAATATGGATTTTCAATAAAATAGAGGACTTTCAAGCTTTCTCAGTGAAAAGACCAGAGCTGAATAGAAAATTTGACTTTCAAACACAAGAATCAAGAGAAGCATGAAAAGGTAATCAAGAAAAAGAACAAGAAAAAGAAATTGCAAGGGACTCACTAAAGTTGAACTGTTTTGTTTACATTCCTACATGGAAAGATGACGAGTATGATTCATGAGACCTCAATATAATAGTAGCTGAAAGGAATATGCATATATGTGTGTATGTATGTATATATATATATATATATGCATATATATGTATATATATGTAGGTGTATATAGATAGATAGATAGATATAGATATAGATATAGACAGAGGGCACAGGGTGAGTTGAATATGAAGGGATGATATCTAAAAAAATAAAATCAAGTTAAGGGATAAGAGAGGAATATACTGAGAGAGGGAGAAAGGGAGAGATAGAATGGGGTAAATTATCTCACATAAAAGTGGCAAGATAAAGCAGTTCTGTAGGAAGGGAAGAGGGGGCAGGTTAGGAGGAATGAGTAAATCTTGTTCTCATCAGATTTGACCTGAGGAGGGAACACCATACACACTCACTTGACTATCTTACCACACAGGAAAGAAGGAGGGAGAAGATAAAAAAGGGGAAATGATAGAAGGGAGGGCAGATACAGGGAGGAGGTAATCAAAAACAAACACTTTTGAAAAGGGACAGGGTCAAGGGAGAAAATTCAATAAAGGGTGATAGGTTAGGAAGGAGCAAAACATAGTCTTTTACAACATGAGTATTGTGGGAGGGTTTTACATAATGATATTCATGTGGCTTATGTTGAATTGCTTGACTTCTTAGGGAGGGTGGGTGGGGAGGGAAGAGGGGAGAGAATTTCGAACTCAAAGTTTTAAAAACAGACATTCAAAAACAAACAAAAAAAAAGGTTTTTGCATGCAACTAGGAAATAAGATACACAGGCAATGGGGCGTAGAAATTTATCTTGCCCTACAAGAGAAGAAGGGAAAGGGGGATGGGTGTTGAGTGGGGTGACAGAAGGGAGAGCTGACTGGGGAATGGGGCAACCATAATATACACCATCTTGGAGTGGAGGGAGGGTAGAAATTGGGAGAAAATTCGTAATTCAAACTCTTGTGAAAATCAATGCTGAAAACTAAATATATTAAATAAATTAAATTTAAAATTTTTTTAAAAAGAAAGAAATGATATTAATTGAATACAAACTGAAAAAAGGAAACAGCTTTTTCAAGAGGTAGTAGTAGGATGCAGTTCCTTCAAGGTCTTCAAGAAGAGGCTGGAGGGCCACTACGTGCTAGAGTGTGAATTCCCTTCCTGTATGGGTTGGCCTAGAGGAAAGGGAAGGAACCTATGGCTTTGAGGCCACATGTGGCCCTCTACATCCTCAAATGTGGCCCTTTGACTTTGACCACATGTGGACTCAAGGTCTCAGGTTTCTCACCCCTGGCTAGAGGCTGCTAACATCCCTTCCAAGTCAAATTCAATGATTCTGTGCTTCTAACCTAAATAATTCCTCTTGTAGCTCATGCCTCCTTTCTCTCATTCTGCCTTAATAGCATCTGCTCATTACTCCCCATGCAAAAGACTTTCAAACACATGACAAGGGTTACTCAAATTCCCCTTAGCCTTTGCTCCTTCAGGATAAATCCTCCCAATCTTTTCATCTTTCTTTAAAGATGAATTTCTTTTTATTCATTTATAGCACTTTGGGAAGAAAAAAGGCATATGTGAATGTACTTTCTGACTACAAAGTAGGCTATTATTTCTCCAAATTTGAAAAGCTAGTAAAACAGAGTATATAGTAAAGGACTTGGGTGAATTCCCTCAAGCTGCTATAAAAGTTTCAGTAGTATTTTTCTTTTTAAAACTGGTATTTTTAAGTTTCAGAAAATGATAGGGATTCTATTGATTTTATTCCTGCTGAAATCAATTATGAAAATTACTGATCAAGACCCATGAAACATGTAAGTCAGTCAATAAGTCAACGAACATTTATTAAGCCCTTATTATATGCCCGACACTGTGATAAAGACAGGAGATACAAAGAAAGGGAAAGACAAACCCTGCCCTCAAAAAGTTCACATTCTAATGGTGGAGATGGCATGCAGACAACTAGGACTAGGTATATACAAGCAATATTTGGTAGTAGATAGAAAGCAATGAACCATTTTAAATTCAGTCCTTGAAGCAAAATCTTAAATCCAAGGATCAGGGATTTTGGAGGATTTCTCTAGATGCAGGTAGATGGTGCAGTGGGTTGAGCACTGGGACTAGAGTCAGGAAAAGATAAGTTCAGATCTGGTTATGGACATTTACTGGCTATATCATCTCGAACAAGTCACCTAACCTCTGCCCACTTCAGTTTCTTTAAGTGTAAAATGGGGATAATAATAGATATAAGAATATTCCTGGGGCTTTGGGCATATCAAATGTGATGAAATTTGTAAAGTGCTTTGCATAGTACTTACTACATAGTAGCTGCTTAATAAATACTTCCTTATCTAATGAAAATCCCCTAAAGATTCTGATGAAGTGATTTTTCCAAGGTTAAAAAAAGTTGTTAATGACAAAGCAGGTACTAGAACTCATGTCTTCTGACTAGTTCTGGTCTTCTTTCCATTAGATCACATGCCTCAAGAGGTCAGGTTTGTGTTAAGAAAAAAAATGGTCTATGACAAAAGGTATCCAAGCTCAGAAAAGATCCAAATAGCATTCAAATCAAATTTTCTATGAATCCTTCTAAATATCCATAGCTTCCAAAGTTAAGGATAGTAATAAGCTACCCAGTTTCCCATTCAATGTCTATGATCTTTCAACAATCCTTAAGTTTTCCAAACACAACAGACACAATTAATCTATCTGATCCATGAACAAGACTCTCGATCAATATGGGCAAAATTTCAGGCTCACATTCTCTGAAATAGTACAAGAAGTGATTGTGCCACGCTTGAATGAATTGAGCCCTTCATCTACACACTTCACATGAGACTGATGCTAATATGATCAAACTGCCTCAGCCACTAGATAGTGCTTGACAAATATGCTAGCCCTTGGCTTTGTTGTAGTAGTAGTTGCTGGTGTGTGTATGTGTGTGTGTGTGTGTTCAATCTTAACAGCCTGAGAAACAATTAGGTGCTGAAGTAGAAACAATGCCCCACTTCAACATTGCATAAAAAGGAAAGCAGCCCAACTCAGTCTAGCATTGTGAATTTCAAATGGCCAAATTCTCAAAGCCACTCAAGCATGCTATCTCAGTGCTGTAACTTCTCATTTTAGCAATTACTACATTTCCCATAGCCTTAATGGCTCTCTTTACAATAATGTGCCAACCTCAGAAAACTTTAATTCAGTCTTTTAAAACCACTTCTAAATGAAGCAAAATGTAGGTGCATAAGGTTGAAGTGCTTTCTAAAAAGACTCTTGAATATTTTCTTTTTTTAGTGTGAAATTAGCTTTCATTTTTACCTTAAAATAAATGTGCTTAACACTTTTTTCCAATATCAAAACTAAGGAACAAAGAGTCAGAAGCACTTTATTTTCCTTTGAAATCTAATAATGTAAACATCGCATTATAATTTCCCTCTCTCTAAAAATCCCTTCCCCCATGCTTATTTTGTGTAAAACCATTTTTCTTCCACTTGTCAGTTACAGGAGACCTGCTATGCCCCAGGGGTGCATGAAACTTGGGTGGATAGGGGATCAAATCCCCAGACACAAACAAAACCCAGAGTCTCGAGTTTAAGAAAAAAAAATCTTTTCAACATATGGCCACTTGTTTATATGAAATCCTTGTGGAGAAGATTGAGTGATCTTAACAGTCGTCGGCAACTCAGCTCTTTTGATGTTTGTGAAAGGGTAGTTGATATTTAAATCTACCAGGCAGTTCAATGCTACAGCAGAACTAGAGGGGTCCAGTCATTAAGCGGTAGGCAAGTTTTATCTGTTCACCACACAGAGGTCTTAAAGTTGAACTTCAATTTCAGTAGATACTTCAAATTTTTCTGAGCAATATAATAGACAATATATTCGTTATATCATAGACAGATCTCACTAACACCAGAAGGCATCCCAGTTCCCAAGGGAATTTCCACACCATCAAGAGTGACACTGGTGGTAGGATCAAGTGCAGTTTTGTCCAAGCCTTTAACACTGTTTGCTTTTGGGTAACTTGGTAATGCAGGATGCATCCTTCAGTTCATACGTGTTTTCAAGGGCAACTTCCCCCAGGAGGATTAATATTATTAGGTCTCTGTAAGAGGTGTGGCAGTAATTGGCATTCTTGGAAACCACATCAGCAAAACAGATTCCTTTACCAAACATGCATCCAGTCACAGGAGCTTTGGGTGGTGAAATTTAAAGACACTGATAGAATACCCCAGCAAAGTTGTTTGGCCCTGGACCCATGTCACAGCAGCCATCAGTTATGAAGCTGCTTAAAGGGCTTGTAACATTGGCTTTCCCATTCATGTTTAATCTTGAATATATCAATAATTTCCAAGTTGTAAGCATTGTGAGTAGTAGCATGTGTGTTCTTAACAATTGCCTGAAGATGTCAGCTTCTTCTGAATTCTGTTCAACCACCTTAATATCATTTTTAAGCTTTTCATAGTGGACATTAATGGGATCCTTGATGCCATCTTCAGCCCCACCATGGAGTGTATAATAAGCCACCTCAATGACCAGTAGGTTGTCCAGCATCTCTGCTTTTGCCTGCACACAATAAATGTTGGTCAGGAGTGGAGGCATCTTCATTCCAAAGTCATAGGTGATCACAGTATAGAAGCACTTGGAGAGGTCCAGAATCTGAGAGTCTCTGTTACCTTGGGACACCACCTCAATTATGACTTAATGTGAATTCTGGATCTGCTTCTTGTTCAACTTTCGCAGTGGCATCTTCTAAAGGTCAATCTTGAATTCCACCATGGCCCTTTTCATGCTCTCCACATCAAAGACTATCTTGATGAGGTTCTGAACTGGTTTGGGGAGTTTCAACTTGGTGGCAGTACTGATAGTCAGCTTCTTCACAGCCTCTTCATCCTGCCTGTAGTCATTCTCCAGGGGGTAGGACTTCTTGAGATACTTAGTAAAGTTGCTGGAATGCCAGGAGTTGCCCTTTTCTCCTCATGTAACTTCAAAAAATGATCAATGTCATATTCTTTGAATGCCATCTGTTCTAGATTATTGCTGGTAATAACACTGCCCATTGGGCCACAAGATGTAAATCAGTACCTGATTTATCAATCATTCTTCAGGAGCTGCAACTTATAATATGAGTTGATACCTTTAACAATGTCCTCAAGACCAAGGGTGCCACTGAAGATTTTTCCATTTTCCATTTTGTTTTCTGATTTGTTAGTCCCTTTCTCCCCTTTGACTTGATCTTTGCTCTTCTTGGAAGAACAGACACCTTACCGCCCTCCTGGCTTCCCTTTAACAGATTCTTGTTTCACTTTAGTCCCCCAGGAGGACAAGGTATGTAGAGAGAACAGCTCCTGGAGGTTGTTACTGGAGGTAGATTCATCTTGGAGGAAATCCTCTAATGCTGCATGGATTTTAGCTTCTTTGGCTTCTTCCATCTTTTTATTCACCTTTTAAACCTCCTTTTTTGTACTAATGCAGAGTTAAGCTTTGTTTGCTGTCCCTTTCAGCTTCTCCTCAAGTTCTTCTATTGTGGCTTTCATTTCATCTTTGTTTCCAGAGAGCATCCCCAGAGTCAGAATCTTCAAGCCAGACAGTGGCTGAGGAGTTCAGAGTGTGAGGATTTGCCACTGAAGAGGGGAGTGATTTTGAAGTTGGGGCATTAGGTCCTAGGTAGAACACTCACTCCTGCTTTTTGCACTTAAATTTGTTGAGGTAACTGATTTTCCAGAACTCTTCAAGATGATCCACTCCTTCTGATTGAGAGACTGTATCCTGGCAATGCACTTAGTCCAGGTGGTAATGTCCCCAGTGCATCACTCTTGAAGACAAACTGTCCCCTGCACTCCTCACAGGGAAGAAGAGCTCCAAAAGCTGTCCCGTCAGTTACTCTGTTCAGTATCACTGAGTCCTCAGAAGTCACTTCCTGCTTGTTGGCTATCAGAAGCTCTTCTAGATTATTTGCAGCACAGACTTTCTTCAGTTTGACTTCCATGCTCCAGATGAGCTCTGTCTGTGTCTTGAAGAATTTCTCCTGCTTCATTCCTCTGTCCTTTTCTTCCTTGGCTACATCATCTCCATTTCCTCATCTCCTTTCCTCTTCATTTCAGTCTTGATTGCTGGGAGCTGTTTCCTGAAGGTCTCCTTCTCCTCTGGTTGCAGGCAGGATACTGAATCCTTTCAGCCAACTAGTGCTGTACTGAGGTAGGAATCCCAGTTAAGCATGGCAGTTGGAGAAGCTGTCTGGTGGTAACATCATCCCCGGCTGTGGCTTCTCTGGATCATCTTCTTGAACAATCACACCTCAGCTTTTTCTATTTTATTCTGACACCCCTTGGAAGTACTCCTATTGTATTTGGTGCATTTGGCTACAAAGTTGACTAGGGTTTTCTCTCCCTTGACATCTCCATCTTGACTCCCACCTTTGCCTCCTGTCATCCGTCAGGCCTCGGTGGTCTTCTTAATTTTCTACTGGTCATTCCATCTCAGCTCTAAGAACCCATCGACTCAGCCTGAGAAATGATGAACCCATATATCCAGAAGCAAGCATGGCGATGCCAGTTGGGAACTTTCCCATCAAACATGGGTGACTGCACTTTGATGGTGTAGTAACAATCTTTCTAGCAGCTGCTATGGGGGTATAAGATCCACCAACAACCAGAACCCAGAAAGCTGCCAACAAAGGTGCTTTGATCTGCTTTACTATGGAAAGTAACTTTAAGGGGTTAACAATCTCAGTTTAATCAAACATACAAATATCATTCACAGTTCAGGGGGAAAAGATCAGCCCCCTGAACTTCAAGGTGAATACAAACAGAAATTACAAACATCAACAGACAGGCCTTGTCTGATTCAAATCACAATACATAGTTACCAGTGCCAACTTCTGGGTTGCAAAGCTGGGGGGCAGTTTGTAGCTTGCCCAGAATCTCAACACTCCTTCCATGAGTGTGCCCAAAAGTCAAATGCCAAACTCTCCTCAATTATATCCTGTTCAGAGCCCTGTGGGCTTTGACCTCACCCAGGCTGGGTGTGGGAAAGTTCGCCATCCCCAGTATCACATCATATACAAATCAATGACTCCCAATTGTCTTGGTGCTGAGAAATACTCCAAGACAAAAAGATCCCACTTTATCTGCCCCATTCAAATAAAGGCTAGAATCATTAAAGGCACTTAAGAGGAGAACAGCAAAAAAGTCCCACCTCAATTACTATTACAGATGGCCAAGTAGAACAACTCCTTGGCAATGTTCTTCCCACATTTCTTGCAGGTGGCATGCCCATTCTTTCTGTACTTGGCCTGGTAGGGCTTAACAGCTGGCTCTGCCATCCTCCTATCTCCTCCTTATTTTCTGTTCTTGGGATGCATGGAGGAGCACAGAGGATCACTGAGCCAGATAGTGTGTGTGTTCTGAATATTTTCTTAGAATATTCAGACTAAAAAGGAGAAGTAACAACAATTCCCTTTCATGAGCATATTTTTGCTCCTTCCACCTCACACCTGGTGCTCAACTCTTTCATTATTTGTTATGGAGCCAAGCCATTATTACCTCTGGATATTGAGTAGAAGCAAATAGGCCAAATTAATGAAATCTAACTTAAATTAGATATATGGAAGATTATGCAAAGATTCTCCACTGAAGTCATAATATAACAGAAAAAAGTCTGGGTTGTCAAAGGCTATGCCAACAGACTACAGAAGTCCAGCAGGTCATATCAAAACAGAAACGATTTGAGTATAGACCTAGTAGTATGCCAATTTAATTTAATTCAATTCAAAAGCATTTATTAAGAAAAGGCGGGGAGGGGGAGATTCCCCTAGTTATTGTGGTTAAGAAGACAAAAAGGAACAGTTACTACACTCAAGAAGCTTCCATTTTAATAGCTAAAGTATATTCAGCATCAACCAAACAATCAATCAGAAAATATCTTAACATTAAGCACCTATCACAGGCATACCTCATTTATTGCATTTTGCTTTATTGTGCTTCACAAATACTGGGGTTTTTACAGTGTGAAGGTTTGTGGCAACCGTGTGATCAAATCTATAGCACCATTTTTGCAACAGCATGTGCTCATGTTGTGGCTTTTTGTCTCACTCAGGTAATTCTCATGATATTTCTAACTTTTTCATTATTATTACATCTGTTATAGTGATCTTTAATGTTAATATTGTAATTCTTTTGGGGCACCATAAACTGCACCCATGTTAGATGGCAAATTTAAAAGATAAGTGTTATGTATATTCTAACTCTTCCACCAAACAATATTCTACATCTCTCTCTCTCCCCGGGCCTTCCTACCCCCTAAGACACAAGAAGATTTAAATTAAGCCAACTCATAACTCTACAATGGCCTTTAAGTGTTCAAGTAAAAGAATCAATTGATGAGGCAAACTTCATTGTCTTATTTTAATAAATGTCCATAGCCATCCCAATCTTCAGCAACCACCATCCTGATCAGTCAGCAGCCATTAACACTTCGGTAAGAGTCTCCCTGAGCAAAAAGATTACAACTCCCTGGAGGCTCAGATGACAGCAATTTTTAGCTATAAAGTATTTTTAATTAATGTATGTGTATTGTTTTATTAGGCATAATATTATTGCACAATTAATAGACTACAGTATAGTGTAAATATAATTTTATATGTACTGGGAAACCCAAAAAATTGAGTAACTTTCTTTATTGTAATATTCCCTTTATTACAATAATCTGGAATCAAACCTACAATATCTCCAAGGTATGTCTGCATATGTTAGACACTGTCTTATTTATGGAGATACCAAGTACAAAGAACTGAACAGTCCCTAATCTCAAAGAGCTTAAATTTAAATAAGAGAGACAAGTACATACGCATATACACACACATGCGCGCACACACACACACACGCACACACACACACACACACAGACACACAGACACACACACTGTAAATGTGAAGTGAATAAATACAAACATATACAAAGCAATTAAATAGATACTGTGAATCAATCAGCAGTCTTTATTAAGAACATTACTATGTGCCAAGCACTGTGTTAGTACTGGGAATACAAGTACCAAGAATGAAACAAGCCCTATCACAAGGAGTTTATGTTCTAATTCAGGAGCCAACAAGGGCATGTACATATACATATACATATACATATACATATACATATACATATACATATACATATACATATACATATACATGCACATGCATATGCATATGCATATACATAAAAATATGTGTATCTATACATGCATATGTAGGAAACATATACATGCATATAGAATAAAATTTTTGTAACACTTATCATATAAATTTATCATTTTGTAAAATTTATCATAATAACGCTGGGGCTCCATTGCCTAGAGGCCAGGTATGTTACATTTCACCCCTCCACCAGTGTTCTGTGGTAGTCTAAAGAGACTTAAGAAGTCTCTCATCTGTCATTGGATGAAACTGTAATGAGTTATGTTTCCCCAATTTTAAGGGTTCAAGCACCGCAGTTCCATTTAACTACTTAATAGTCCAACTAGCTTTTAAGAGGTAAACCAAAAACAAACATACAAATTGTTCCCCTAATAATCTGGAGCTTATTCTTCCCTGTTTCACCTTGGTCTTTGGAGAGAAGATGAAGAATTAGTTTCATGATTTAGCTCAGTTCCCATATATCATTAATTCTGCCAAGTCCCAAGTCCAAAGCCTTCCTGAGCTTGCATGTGAGACTTTGGCTTCTCAGGGATTCCCAGCTACTCTGGCTGCAGTCTGGAATTCTGGACTTCCGGGTCCTCCTGGCTTAAGCTCTAAGGTCAGAGCTCCTTTCCATACACCTAGACATGAAAAAGACAAACAAAATGAAACGAACACCTTAAGCCTATTTCTTAGCAACAGCCCTAAATGGAAGGAGAGAAGGACTTCCCTGATCAATCAGTCAAGAATTAGTAATTAAGGGCCTATTATGCACCTAGCTTATTGAATGATACCTTACTAAGAATGAATGAGTCTTTCAATCCTGGACACTGCTAGAAAGCATAACAGGAAGATAGTTTCAGAGATGAAGACAATTATGTCTGCACAGTTAATGGAAAGAGACTGCTCTCAGCCATGTGATAGATCCACAAAGAAAGATTTTCCAAAAGCAGATCTTCAGGCTCTCTCATGTATGTAACTCTGTCTTGGGTGATCTAGGCATTAAGCCAATGTCCAATAAAATATAAAGTGAATATTAAAACACAACAAGAATAATAAAGTACTTAAAAACAAAGCAGTTTGGAAGAAAGGTACTATCAGTTGGTGAAATCAGAAAAGGCTTCAATGTAGAAGGTGGTAGATGAGCTGCTATTTCAAGGAGGAGAGGGAAGCTACGAGGTACAGTTGCTAAATAAATACAACAGAAGGAAGGAAAATAGGAAGGGGTAGATGAAGAGTACTACAGTAACAACATGGAAGATTCAGAAAAATGTCCTACACATAGTGGTTCCAGGGCTGACCTTTCAACACAACTAGGATTTTTAATAGGACATGGTCTATTGTCTAAAGACCAGGCTAGCTAAGTTTGCATATGTTCATCACCAGAAGCTTGGAGACCAGGTGAAGAATATTTTCAATCAACCAAAAAAAACATTAGCTAAGTGCCTACTATTTACCAGATGATATGACACTGGGAATAAAGAGGAAAGAGTCCTTGCTTTCCAAGAACACACATTTTACTAGGAGAATAGAGCATGTTTATGGATAAAAACATATATGCTATATACAAAATACAATAGAATTGAAGATAAATTATTAAAAACTGGGGGACTCAGGAATGGCTAATTACTGAGTCTTGAAGGGACAGGGAGAGGTAGGGAAGCCAGCCATGCAGAAGCCTAGAAAAGGAAGGAGGAACATCATGTATGGGGAACAGCAGGTAGGCTACTGTGACTGAAACAATAGTGTATGATGGGGAAATAAAGTGCAATCAGCCTAGAAAGATGGGCTGAAGGCAGATTTTGAAAAGGAATCTGCATCCAAAGGAGTTTGTATTTCTTATTCCTCCAGGCAATGGAGGTACCACTGAATTTTCTTGAGCAGGGTAGTCACATGGTTCATTCTGAACCACAGAGATTGTCAGATATGTTAAGGAAGGATTTACCATAGCAAATCATAAAGACCTCATACTAAGTTGTAGAGGACTTGTGACTGGCATGTGGGAACTCATGGTGTTTTGCAGTTATCAAGTAATTTGGAAATACCTGCTTATAAGGGTGGACCTCTGATTTCATTGGCATATGGAACTCCCTCAGTGAGGAAAACCCTACCAAAACAAATCAGCACCTCTGCAACCTCTCCTTTAGATTGTAAGGGCTTAGAGGATAAGGACTGTCTTTTTATTAATTAGATCACAACTCTTAGCACAATGCTTGGAATGTCATAGAAGCTTGATAAGTGTTTATTGGATTGGATTGGATTTATGGTCTCAGAGATTTTCCTGAAGCATTGAGGGTCAAGTGGCTTGCCTAGGCTCACACAGCCAGGAGGTGTCAGATGTGAGGTTTGAATCCAAGTTTCCTGTTCAAGACCAACTCTCTATCCACTACACAATACTGACTCTCTCTCTGATCATAGAAAAGATTTTTCAAGAATGAATGGAAGATTATAAAATCTCTTTTCCCAGAGATCTTTAATGATAAAGTCAGCCACCATCTAATTGCACTAGTTCAGACATTTCAAATGACCTAAAACTATAGAGGTAAGCCATTCAATTTCCATCATAGATCACAAGATCTCTTTATCACTTTTTGTGATTGTAAGAAGAGATAGACATAGAGAATAATTTTCTTATTGCCTTCCCTGGGTCTTTGTTTTTGTTCCCAGAGCTTCCTTGAAAGTTAATATTAGTGGGAGAGATGAGAAGGTTCAAGCTCAATATGGTTTCCTGTTACTTTTAGGTACCAAGTAACAAATGTGAATTAGTTTCCTTCTAAGAATTAGAACTGAAAAACAGCATTGTGATTTCTCTAACCTTCTACCTTCTCAACATTCATTTCCCTCCTACCCCAGCCAGACTATCCGTAATTTTCAAAAGTAATATATGTATGAATTGGGAATTTTAGCTATGTACTTCACAGTAGCTGGTTTCCATGAGCCACCTGAATGATTTTGTATACAAACAGTTGCCACCCATACATTTTCCCCAAGAAATGTTTTGGAAAATCTTTTGTAAGGCCAATTTTTAGTTTGGCCTGCTTAATTTAGCTTGGTCCCTGATTTCATGAATTTTGTATTTGAAGAGGTGATTTTCACAATGTATTCATAGAGTTTATTCAAGCAACCTTCGAAAAAAACTGTTTTTCCCTGAACCTCATGGATTACTTTTTCACATTTGGAGTACTTTGGATTTTTAACAGGGAGTTAAAAAGCAAACTTCTATTCAGTAAAAATATATTATTTACCATGCAACATATATATATGCATATATATATACATATACATAACTTTAATTTTGTACACAGTAATCTGCTATCAATTTCTTTTGCCAGACTAGTTCTTGTATGAAAGATTGCAGTACAACTTATTGAATTGAAAAAAAAAGTATCATTTCTGATATCCTATATAATACTTAGCTCTGATTAAATTCTTATTCCTAGTCTAGGTGAAGAAATCTGTTCTCCCAAATTTGCCATTGGCAATCTAGGCTCTCATAAGTGATAAGCGTCACTTTTTGGCTTTGAAATTTGATGCTGCTGACACATGTCACATTTAGACACAAATTCTTCCATCTTTCCACTTATTCCTGTTGAAATTATCATGCTCGTAGTTGCTATTTCTCATTTTCTATTTCATAAATCCAAGATGAATCTTTTTATGTGTCTCTTGTATAACAAAACCTGCAACAATCAAACACAGAGTTCAATTTTGTCATTATTTCAATTCAGAGCACCGTACACCGTATTTACAATGTCTCTGGACACAACACCAACCCTCTTACTATTCCTAGCCTGCATTCCAAATTTATTTCCAATTTATTTTCATTTCCACTCGAAATATTCATCATCAATGTCCTTGCCATGATAGGCAAATATATGGTAATGTTTAACTTTTTGCTTATGTTTAAGAGGCAGTCCAGTATAGTGGCAAGAGCATTGGAACTGAAGTCAGATCTGCATACATGTACCAATTCTATATCAGCTATGTGATCATGAGAAAGGCATGTAATCTTGATAACCCTACATGATTTCACCTATAAAATGAGGATAATATTTTCACCTTATACGACTGTTGTGAGGAAAGCACTTTGTAAACTATGTGATATGTAAATGAGCTACTATTTAATTTATTTCAAATTAAAATCAAATCTGGCAATATGCTACCATTCAAGCTTGATGTTGTCTGTTGCCTTTGATGACTAGCTGGGAAAAGAAATGGGTAACGGGAGTAGAAAGGGGAAGGTTGTTATCCCTGCTCCCATATCATTGTCAATCAATTAATCAATAGGTGAACAAGCATTTATTAAATGCCTGTCATGTGCCAGACACTATGCTAAGCCTTGGGGATGCAAATATAAAGAATAAAATCATCTCTATTATCAAGATGCCTGCCTTCTAATATGTTCTGTACATAGTTACTCTGGTCCCCACAGTTTACCAGCACCATCACCATCATCTCTCACATGTATATGGTGCTTTAAGAATTGTAAAGGCATTGATATACATTGTCTTCTTTGATCCTTAGTATCTTTCTTTTTTTTTTTTAATGCAATTTATTTATTTAACATATTTGGTTTTCAGCATTGATTTTCACAACAGTTTGAATTACAAATTTTCTCCCCATTTCTACCCTCCCCCCCACTCCAAGATGGCGTATATTCTGGTTGCCCTGTTCCCCAGTCAGCCCTCCCCTCTATCACCCCCCTCCCCTCTCATCCCCTTTTCCCTTCCTTTCTTGTAGGGCAAGATAAATTTCTATGCCCCATTGCCTGTGTATCTTATTTTTTAGTTGCATACAAAAAGTTTTTTTGTTTTTGAACATCTGATTTTAAAACTTTGAGTTCCAAATTCCCTTCCCTCTTCCCTTCCCACCCACCCTCCCTAAGAAGTTGAGCAATTCAACCTAGGCCACACATGTATTATTATGTATAACCCTTCCACAATATTCATGTTGTGAAAGGCTAACTACATTTTGCTCCTTCCCAACCCATCCCGCTTTATTGAATTTTCTTCCTTGACCCTGTCCCCTTTCCAAAGTGTTTGTTTTGATTACCTCCACCCCCATCTGCCCTCCACTCCATCATCCCCCTGCCTTTTATTTTTTTTTTTATCTTCCTCCCTCTTCTTTCCTGTGGGGTAAGATACCCAACTGAGTATGTATGGTATTCCCCCTCAGGCCAAATCTGATGAGAGCAAGGTTCACTCATTCCCCCCTCACCTGCCCACTCCCCTCCTCTCCTAGAACTGCTTCCTCTTGCCACCTTTATGGGAGATAATCCACCCCATTCTATCTCTCCCTATCTCCCTCTCTCAGTAAGTTACTCTCTCATCCCTTAATTTCATTTTATTTCTTTTAGCTATCTTCCCTTCATCCTCAACTCACCCTGTGTCTGCTCTCTTTCTTTTACATATATATATATATATACACATACATACACATACATACATATACACATAGATACATGCATACATACACATTCACTTATATATATACATAAACATATATATATGCATACATATATATGCATATTCCCTTCAACTACCCTAATACTGAGGTCTCATGAATCATACTCATCATCTTTCCATGTAGGAATGTAAACAAAACAGTTCAACTTTAGTAAGTCCCTTGCAATTTCCGTTTCTTGATTACCTTTTCATGCTTCTCTTGATTCTTGTGTTTGAAAGTCAAATTTTCTATTCAGTTCTGGTCTTTTCACTGAGAAAGCTTGAAAGTCCTCCATTTTATTGAAAGTCCATATTTTGCCTTGGAACATGATACTCAGTTTTGCTGGGTAGGTGATTCTAGGTTTTAATCCTAGCTCCATTGACCTCCGGAATATCGCATTCCAAGCCCTTCGATCTCTTAATGTAGAAGCTGCCAGGTCTTGGGTTATTCTGATTGGGTTTCCACAATATTCAAATTGTTTCTTTCTGGCTGCTTGCAGTATTTTCTCCTTGATCTGGGAGCTCTGGAATTTGGCAACAATAATCCTAGGAGATTTCTTTTTGGGATCTATTTGCGGAGGCGATCGATGGATTCTTTCAATTTCTATTTTGCCCTGTGGCTCTAGAATATCAGGGCAGTTCTCCTTGATAATTTCTTGAAAGATGGTATCTAGGCTCTTTTTTTGATCATGGCTTTCAGGTAGTCCAATAATTTTTAAATTATCTCTCCTGGATCTATTTTCCAGGTCAGTGGTTTTTCCAAGGAGATATTTCACATTGTCTTCCATTTTTTCATTCCTCTGGTTCTGTTTTATAATATCCTGATTTCTCATAAAGTCACTAGCTTCCACTTGCTCCAATCTAATTTTTAAAGTAGTATTTTCTTCAGTGGTCTTTTGGACCTCCTTTTCCATTTGGCTAATTCTGCCTTTCAAGGAATTCTTCTCCTCATTGGCTTTTTGGAGCTCTTTTGCCATTTGAGTTAGTCTGTTTTTTAAGGTGTTGTTTTCTTCAGTGTATTTTTCAGTATTTTTTTGGGTCTCCTTTAGCAAGTCATTGACTTGTTTTTCATGGTTTTCTCGCATCCTTCTCATTTCTCTTCCCAATTTTTCCTCTACTTCTCTAACTTGCTTTTCCAAATCCTTTTTGAGTTCTTCTATGGCCTGGGGCCAGTTCATGTTTTTCTTGGAGGCTTTTGTTGTAGGCTCTATGACTTTGTTGTCTTCTTTTGGCTGTATGTTTTGGTCTTTGTCACCAAAGAAAGAATCCAAAGTCTGAGACTGAATCTGGGTGTGTTTGCTATGCCTGGCCATATTCCCAACCAACTAACTTGACCCTTGAGTTTTTCAGTGGGGTATGACTGCTTGTAGACTAACAAGTTCTGTGTTCTACGTTTGGGGGGGAGGTGCCAGCTCTGTCAGAGCCGCACTCCTCCTTCCCCAAGGACCCCCAGTCCAGACTGGGCTTAGATCTTCAGCAGGCTGTTGCACTCCTGCTCTGATCTGCCACTTAATTCCTCCCACCAGGTAGGCCTGGAGCCGGAAGTAACAACAGCTGTAGCTGCCCCACCTCCGCTGCCCCCGGGGCTGGAGGCCGAACCGCGAACTCCTTCCACTCCCGCAGCTTTTCCCACTAACCTTCTCTGCAGTCTTTGGTGTTTGTGGGTCGAGGGGTGTAGCCAGAATGGCCTTTGTTTTCTTTGAATGACTCAGCTTACCTCATTGAGCCTCTGGACACTGTGGCTTGCTCTTCCGGGGCAGGAGGCCCGGGAAGCATGCCGGGAAGCAGACAACTTCCTGTGTGATGAGTCATGGGGCTGGCTGAGGGGAGGTGTTAACCTCTACCCTAGGGGGAGGGGCCAAGTCAAGAACCAATCGGCCCTGGTCGTTCAGGCGGTGCTTGATGATGTCAAAAACTCTATAAGAGGGGAGAGGACAGCTTGAAGATCCTCTTTTGTTACTTCTTTAACATTAGGTATTAGAAATTCAAAATTTGGAAGCCATTGAGTCTTCACCCCATACATTTAGCCTATGACTTGTGGGACACCTTGTGTAGTATCACTTAACAATTTCATCAGCTTCTATGAGTTCAATTATCATTTCTGTGCTATATTAGCAGGGGATATAGAATCCCAGTATTGCTTGCTCGGGGTATCAGTTTTAGAGAAAGCAGTTTTTTTCAACTGAGGATATAATAAAGGAGTAGGTATATGGCTAAGAATAGATTAGGGCAAACTCTTAGTTATTCTCATAACTTGCACAAGCTATGGCACCACTAAAAAAGAGATACATGTGAAGAAATTATGCTTGACTATAAAATGCCTTTGAACTGAAATAAGTATACCATGTGTTCACAGGGAGGGGCTAACTGAGACTTTTGAGCGATATAATTAAAACTTATATTTGGCCAACACTGTATACAAATTTGCTGGAGGATTTTGAGTAGAGGAGTGTATTACAAATGGATAATAGTATCATGGATAAAAAGGATCTTACAAGTTTCTATTCTAATTTCCTCATTTCATAGATGAGTGTATTGGCAACCAAAAATGGGCTCCTTAGCACTTAGTCAACAAGTGCCCTTGACTAGTTTGGCTTTTTCCCCTGAACTGAATGCTGTTTGTATGTTGGACTGGAGTAAGCTTGTCGGCCCCTTCACCTTGCTTCCCTTGCTTAAGCTGATGGAAAGAACCTGTGCTTTCCCAGTCAACCCCTTCACCTTGCTTAAGCAGATTGAAAGAACCTGTGCTTTCCCCAGCGTACCTTACACCCCCGCAGAAGCTGGATGGTTAAAAGCAGCTCCCGTTGGAGCCAGAGGCTGCTACAGCTAGAGCCACAGCTGAAGCAGGAGCTGCCAGTAGCAGAGCTGACCTACGGGAGGAAGCTGAACAAAGACTTCAGGCCAGTGGGTAATCTTTTTACTATAGAGGGGGAAGCATGATTTTGCTTTATGCAATCATGCTTCTCTGTAGCCTCCTGGTTACTCTTTCAAGGCGTACTTATTGGGCCTGGAAGCTTTTGATCAATATATCAAAATGGGGTTGCTGGTTCATGGGTTGGTTACTGTGGAGCCTAAATATATGTTTTGATTCTTCTGCCTTCTACTTTGAGAGTTTCTTATATCCGGCGGTTCCGAACCTTTCAGACATGTTTATGATCCTCTTTGAGATTATAAACTCTGCCCTCCTATTACATTTGGCGACGAGGATGGGATCGCTAGGTATAAGATCTCTATTTAGAAGCAGAACAATTCCAGAGGAAGAGATGAATATCCCAGGATGGGAGGATCCATTTTATTCCTCCCTAGCAAAAGAATTGGCTAAAAAAGCTGGACCCTGTGAAAACTGGGAACCAAGGCTACGGAGAGGAGATCCTAGGGATTTGGAAAAGTGTTTACGAGAAGTTGGGATTCAGTCAGGGGCATCACTATCTAGGCAAAGCTGGATAGTGTTATCAGCCTACCGGCTAGTATACGAAAGATTGAGATTAAGTGAAAGACATGGGGGCACTCCTACCCCACAGGAAGAAGGGGAATCTCAGATAGCAGGAGACCAAACTGACTCAAATGAGAACTTTTCTATTAATGTGGCTAAGAGCAACAGGAGACCAAAAAAGCCCAGAGTGCATTTCAACCCAGCCCAGAAAGAGCCTGACTGCCTGCTTCGTCCTAGCCATGGTGGCAGAGGAAGTGAGTGGGGAGAGAATGAGACAATGTTAGGGGCTGAGGCACAAAACACTACTGGGGTTCAGGATGTGCCTCACACAGAGAATAGGAGATGGTTAAATGATCAGACAAGGGCTCGACCCATACAAAGGAGGAAGACAGAAACCCGAGGTGAAGATTCAGTTACAAGGGAAATTCAGGAAGATTTCTCACCGCAAGAGGTCACAGATATTTTGAGTAGATTCAGCCAAAGAATAGGAGAACCATTGATATCTTGGATGGTAAGACTCAGTGATCAAGGGGCCAGTGGAATATCAGTAGATAGCACAGACTGCATGAGATTCATAGGTATCAGCCATGATCCTCTAGTTCAACAAGCTTTTAGGGAACATCATCAGCAAGGAGATGGTGATAGCAGGACTACTCTGTTGGCATTAGCCGCTGTGGGATGCAATAAGAGATATGCTACTGATTCTATGTGGCCCACTGAGCACAGACCCTGGTATTCACTTAGAGATTGTATCATGAGACTAAAGGAGGAGGTAATGAAGACTGCCATTATGATAGGAACTGCAGACAAATATTACAATGATTCAATGGAACTGCCTCATAGGAATTTAATAATTAGGACAGCTCCCCCTGCTTATAAACAACTAATTTTGAATTTATTACTTGGAGAAGTAGGGAGCCGTCTTACAACAGTGATAAATAAGATTTTACAGTTACATGACTTAGGTGACTGGGGAAGGGATAGATCTCTTCGAGAGAGAAGGGTGAATAACCAGCAAACTTGGCGCCAAAGGAGAGTAACAAGGAAAGAAATGTTTACTGCTTTATTGAGAGCAGGGGTAGGTTTTGAAATGATAGATGGAATTCCAACCAATGAATTATACAGAATGTATAGAGGACTTGATAACACGAGAAATAGGGAAATAAGAACTGCTCCTGCAAGCCCACAAGCCACTCAGACTGAAGGTGACCTTGTGTGATTAACGGATGAAAACTTGTACATTTGGGGAAAGGCTGAGAGGACAATCTTAGTCTCTATCTAGGGTGGGATCCTCTTGGCTTCCTCAGTATGTTCCTTTTGAAAAGAAACATTTCCCACCTGAGTTTGGCTCTGATGTTGGATCTTTGCATAACTGAAATCTCAACCAAACTTGAGATGATTTTATTTGAAGAATTATAGTCCATACTTGTCTATTCTTTTTGTCCTTTGTTTTGGCTAACCTTGTTGCTAGTTTTGTTTCCTTCAGGCTTAAGCACCCTGCACTTTCCGGTGACTGCCTAAGCATGTAGCATTCTTGGAATTCCTGCCAGCTTGTTAAAGAAATGACCTCTGGAATGGGACTTTTTGGGGGCAGGGCCATCTCTACATCCAATTTCAGCATGAAGAAGCTATGGAAAATGAGACCTTCACCCCTCACCCCAAGATTTTGAGCCCCAATCGTTCAAGGGGGGTGGAAATGATGATAGTGTTCTGTTTACTTATTTTGT
Organism: Trichosurus vulpecula; assembly: GCF_011100635.1. Taxonomy (NCBI): domain Eukaryota; kingdom Metazoa; phylum Chordata; class Mammalia; order Diprotodontia; family Phalangeridae; genus Trichosurus; species Trichosurus vulpecula. The sequence continues at coordinate 361,095,759 of NC_050574.1, forward strand.
GTTATCCTTGCTGTGTTGTTTTATTGTTATGATATTATTGATCCTATGTAATGGATACAAGGATTTAGGGGTGGACATTTGAATTATTAATAATTATTTTGGGGATGATTGATTGAAGAGATTATCTTGCTGGGACCTAGGGGTGGATCACATTTGAATCGTAAACCAATATTTAGGAATGTCACCAAATGATATGTTTTGCTTTATAATGAATGATATGTTTTAGTTTCCTTTGTAATTGGATCACAATGTATGTTCTAGGATACATGGCTGATTAGATTATGTATCCTATAACAAGGGGTGGAGTGTAGCCAGAATGGCCTTTGTTTTCTTTGAATGACTCAGCTTACCTCATTGAGCCTCTGGACACTGTGGCTTGCTCTTCCGGGTCAGGAGGCCCGGGGAGCATGCCGGGAAGCAGACAACTTCCTGTGTGATGAGTCATGGGGCTGGCTGAGGGGAGGTGTTAACCTCTACCCTAGGGGGAGGGGCCAAGTCAAGAACCAATCGGCCCTGGTCGTTCAGGCGGTGCTTGATGATGTCAAAAACTCTATAAGAGGGGAGAGGACAGCTTGAAGATCCTCTTTTCCTTTTCCGGTTGGAGCCAGCGACAGTTACGACAGTTACGTCAGTTACAGCCACAGCCACAGACACAGCTGAAGCAGGAGCTGCCAGTAGCAGAGCTAACCTACGGGAGAAAGCTGAACAAAGACTTCAGGCCATTACAGCGACAGTTACAGCGACAGTTGGAGCCAGAGGCAGTTACAGAGGCAGTTACGACAGTTACGTCAGTTACAGTTACAGCCACAGACACAGCTGAAGCAGGAGCTGCCAGTAGCAGAGCTGACCTACGGGAGAAAGCTGAACAAAGACTTCAGGCCAGTGGGTAATCTTATTACCATCGAGGGGGAAGCATGATTTTGCTTTACGCAATCATGCTTCTCTGTAGCCTCCTGGTTACTCTTGCAAGGCGTACTTATTGGGCCTGGAAGCTTTTGATCAACATATCAAAATTGGGCTTCTGGTTCATGGGTTGGTTACTGTGGAGCCTAAATAAATGTTTTGATTCTTCTGCCTTCTACTTTGAGAATTTCTTATATCCGGCGGTTCCGAACCTTTCAGACATGTTTATGATCCTCTTTGAGATTATAAACTCTGCCCTCCTACTACAAGGGGTCTGGTAACTGCTCACGTATTCAGGGCGCTAGGGCCCCCTCCGCCCGGTTTCTGGTCTGGATCGTCCACGCTGCTCAGGCTGGGCTCTGCTCCACTCCGTTCCCAGCTCCCAGCTCCCAGCTCCCAGCTCTGTGTGGAATAGAGCTCACCCAGAGACCATCCGGGCTGTCCTGGGCTGGAGCCCTGCTTCCCTCTGCTGTTCTGTGGGTTCTGCCATTCTAGAATTGGTTCAGAGCCATTTTTATAGGTTTTTGGAGGGACTCGGGTACGGAGCTCACTGTAGTCCGTGCTTACCAGCCGCCATCTTCGAGATTCAGAATGATCCTTAGTATCTTTCACAAACAGCTGGGACTATGGCTCAGGAATAGTCAAAGAGTAAAGAAGAAAGGCTCCCTAAAACTACTCATTGGCTTTTTCTTTTCCCTAACATTGCTCACATCAGCTCAAAACTATAGTTCTCCGTAAAACTTAATAGAAATTGGGGGACAAGAGGTATGACAACTGAAAGAAATATACCTGTAATGGTAGCTCAGTGATTGCTTGAAGTGACTGGACAACTTCAGGCAAAAAGAAATAACCAAAAGAAATAAGCATTTCACATATCCATTTCCTACTCAACTGAGCACGTTGCTTTCACTTCAATTCATATTACTAGATTATAATGTGTCCTTGAGGAAAGAGATCTTTTCCCACTTATCATTATATCTCCCCTGATGCTTAATAAAGTACATTAAACATAATATAAGCATAATTAATGCTTATTGAATAATGAATTAAATAATTTAAAAATTGAATAAATAAATGGATTAATCCGATAAGTACCTTAAGTACCTACCATACGTAAGAACAGTTCTTTGCTGCAATGTAAAATCAGATGCTGCTTGTGTGTTTATTTCCTCCCAGATGACTCTGTCAAAATACATACTAGTGAATGTCCAAATCTTGACCCATTCCCACCGGAATCTTTAAGTTGCTAAGACTATTAATTAGGTTCATTTGCTATAAATACCCTGTTGTGGGTGTTAACATGTGGTTAGAAATTAATCATCAAATGCTAGTGATAACATTTAAACATTTAAATAATTATTAACAAATATGCAATAACATTTAAAATTATATTTAAGGCTTGGCCAATCATTGTCTGAAGATTTCTATTAAAGAAGGTACCATGACTGGAAATTCCATAACAATTAGAGATTAATAAATGCTTTAAAAGTAGAGAATATAAATATATACCATTTTGTAAGCTTAGTCAGAGATGGGTACAGTGGTTCACCAGATATCTAATTTACTAGATTATGAGACTGATTACACTATTGAATTAACCAAGCAAAGGAATTCATTTTATCTAAACATATTTACATTTGGGATGAATTGAATATGTGTGCATCTCAAAATTGTCAACTGTGACAGCACTGTTTGGCTGGGCTTGGCTTGACTTCAACAAATAACTTTTTAAAAAATTATACCAGTAACATAAGTTAAACAGATAGATAAATTAATAAATGACTCACTAGATAGATAAAATTAGTAGTATTTCTTTACAATGAAGTTCTATACTTTGGAGAAGTTTTATAGGTAATTAAATAATGGAGTGCACTTTCTCTACTGTTTACTCTCCATAAACAACTCTGCATCATATGAAGTGAATAAGTAGTCATTCACAAGGTTACTCTAAATCCATGTGTATTTCTAGTGCAATTCAATTAACTACATCATTGCTGCTACATCATTCATTGACATTTCACTTGGCTTAATGCTACTTCTCCAACAGTCTGAAAATCCTATGAAATATCTTCTTGCCTATATCATTTTGTTTAGGAAGGCAGGTGGATTGTAGAGAAAATCATACTTTTTATTGTAGTGGATAGAGCCCTGGACTTGGAGTCAGGAAGTCCTGAGTTCAAATAGACTTAGACACTAGCTGTTTGAAGCTGGGCAAATCACTTAAGCTCTTTCTGCCTCAGTTTCCTCACCTCTAAATAATAGTACCTCCCTCTCAAGGTTACTGTGAGGATCAAATGAGGTGATAGTTATAAGAGTTTTACTTGAAAGTGTTATATAAATGATAGCTATTATTATTTATGTAAGTGTTTACATAGGATTATAGGTGTACTGGTCAAGAAAAAGTGGAAAAGAAATGATAGATTTAGAGCTAGAAGAAATCTTAGCAGTCATCTTGTCCAACTTCTTCATTTTTTCAAATGAGAGCACTAAGGCTCAGAGAGATGAAGTGGGATGTTCAAGGTCACATAGATGGTAATTGATAGAATGAGGATTTAAACCAAAGCCTTCTGACTTCTGATCCAGAACTCTTTTCACCACACCAGTACATTTTACCAGATAGTTCTGATATAAAGTAAGACATCAATTTGTTCCTTCTGTGGTGAGGGCAATGGGATGATACAAGCTAATATTCCCAAACTTCCTACAAGTACATTCACAAGAAGAGGGATGGGGGGAAGAAGGAGGGGCTCTGCAAAGCTGCCAACAACGTAAGACTACCATCTAATGCACAGGTTGCAAACTACAAGTGCATGACCCTTAGCCCTCTTAAAGTTGAAATAAAGGAAGTGTTGGACTGCTCATATAATACATACAGCAACAAACAAAGTCACATATATATTCAAAGCCCTTATATTCTACCCTACTAAAGTAGAGATGTAACTTCAGCTCTATTTATTCTAAAATGAGAGCTCATGTTTTCTGAAAAGTAGCAGAACTGATCTTCTTGTGATTATGGGCATTCAGCATTCTGTGTGCCACTTAAACACCTTCAGCATCAATTTTGCAGCTGGCAAACTATTGCTATTTATGTTTTCAATGCATTTGAAATAATCCAGAAGTTATTTTACTGCCATTAGACATTAAGGAAAGAAGCAAGTGCAAAATCATTACTTTGTCAATTTACTGTGAAACCCAAAGGAAATATTTCACATGTATCATTTATTGAAGGTAAAGTGGGGAAAAAATCAACACATTCAGCTTTTAGAAATCAGTTGCCAGCTCTTTGCTCAGATTGATTCATCAAAGATATATCTGGGAATTTATGAGGATATAATGGTACCTTTTCCCCCATTTACGATATTAAAAATCAATTTTCTATGATTTTGGATTTGATTCCACATGGCCTTTAGGAATTGTGACTCATACTTCTAACTCCCTGAAGGCAATATTTCATATGGATAATTTGAGCAAGGCAACATTCATTCTTAAAATATTTGATTTGTGAGGGAACTTGTTAAAATACAAAATGCGAAATTAAAACAAACCGATTTCAGTACTACCCTGGATGCTTAACTCCTCTTGATCTCACACTGTGGAAGTCCCCTCTTGTGCAACACTCCTACAAGTCTGTTGTCTGTCTTCTGTCCTGAGGCCATAGAACATGACTGTAGAAATGGATAAAATCAAGAAGACTTGAGACAATGGCTACAAATTCCTGTAGTCACTCTCAAAGCAGCACCCTTGTTTCTGTGCAACTTTTATTAGTAGCTGCTCCTGACTTCTCACTTCAAACCTAAAGTTCCTCTCTATGTTTACTCTTGCTTCCAACAGATGACTAATACTTCATTGAGAAGATCCAGCATGATGTCCAATATTTTTTTTCTTGGTATCAACTTTAACATCCCAGTAACATCCTCTTTATCTTTCCACTTTTGCCTTCTAGATTTAGTCAAAGGTATGCTCCCTCCTCTTTGGCAGACACTGTGCAAGGTCCTGGCAAGCAATGAATGACCCTCCCCTCCCAAATATACATATAGAATCCTTGTCCTCTAGGAGGATTCTAATAGGGAAAAATGAAAATAAAACTATACAAACAAGATAAAGACAGGATTAATTAGAGACAATCAACACTTAAGTAGAATGGGGAAACTTCTTGTTGATCATGGGATTTTAGTTGAGCCTTGAAAGAAGTCAGGAAAGCCATGAGGAGATGGAAAGGAGGAGGGAGAGAATTCCAGGCATACTGGACAGTCAGTGAAAATACCTTTATTTGAGAGATGGAGTGTCTTGTTAAAGGAATACAGAGAAAGTCAGCATTATTGAATGGAAGAGTATGTGATCCTTTCATTGCCAAATTTCTCAAATAATTAGTACCATCAACTGCCTCCATTTACTCTTGACTTCTTGTCTCTTAATCCCCTAAATTTGGATTCTATTGCTACTATTCTATTAAAATACCTCTTTTTCAAAGGTCACCAAATGAAGTCTAATGACTTTTCCTTTGCCCTAAAACTCCTTACTCTGCTGCATTTGACCATGTATACTCTTTATGGAAACAATTTCCTTTATTAGCATTTCATTATCCTGGCTCTCTTACATATAGCTGGGTGATTTGATTTGTTTTGCTTGGCCCCAGAGGGCTGAATGGGTTTAATGAAGCAATGTGTGGAAGTTGTAGAGGAAGATTTAGACTTGACATAAGGCAAAGTTCTTAACAATTAGAGATGTCTAAAAAGTGGAATGACAGAAGATAATTGTGTCAGTAAGAGAAGCCTAAGCATTGAAAACTGAGAGATCTTCCCATTACACAGTACTAAATGTAAAAACTATTATTCTGTAGAACCTAGAAGAAAGAAATAATTACATCATCCTCCATCTTCAGAAAATGTTCACACATTTCTAATAGAAATGGTCCTTGGACCGAAGTTAAAAGCCAGTCTTTTTAAAATTCCGTAAGTGAACTCCTGTTCAGGATTATGAGTCTATTATTGTGCTTCTACTGGACCTACCTTTAGGATGTGTGTCTGCTAAAGACCTAATGGCAGTTATAAATGTCTTCAACAGAAAAAAAAATGAATCAACAAGTTAATTAATTAATACCATATTTCTCTTATTATTCTCAAGGAAATAAATTTTGTTTCTTTAAATGAAGATATTTTGTATTTATTAAATTCATCAATGCTAAGAATAAATTATAATATATTTTGAAAAAATAAAGTGGAATGAGAACCAATTCCTGTACACATCGTATTTGTACATAGTTGTTTATACATTGCCCCAGCAATAGACTCTGAGCTCTTTGAGAACAGGGACTGATTTGGTCTGCTTTACTTTTCATTTGTCCCCACCACTTATCATGGTGCCTGGTACACAGTAGGTACTTAAATAATTTTTTTTCACTTCATTGACTTATCCTGCCTGGTCAATTCCAGTTCCTGATGAGAGATCTTCAATCAAAGAGTAGGTGAATACTTATAAATAAGATTGTAGAAAGACTCTTGTTCAGGTATTGATTGAACAATCATGTGCCTTCGAATGATAAAATTCTGTGATAATGAGGCTCAGTCCTGTATTTCTAACTACCTACAAATGTCTATTCAATGACTCCTTATCATCTCATCCTCTCTAAATCACATGCTCCACCCCACACACAACTTCCTGACTCTATTGGTGATACCACTATTCACATACTTACCAAGACATGAAAACAGAAACTTTTTTTCATCATACTTTTCCTTGATTTCACAATTTTGATTTTTTCCTTACTCTTCCTTCCCTCAACATCTCATTCCTAAATATCTTTAATAGCTTTCTATCTGGCTTTGATAACTCAATGTTTATCTTCCAATCACAATTCTGGTTTCTGAGTAGTGATAGGATAAGGCTAGCTAAAAGTGGCCAGGACCAATATAGCCAAGTAGACAGTGATGGGTCCGAAATTCAGGAGATCAGAAAACTATCAAGAGCTACTCTAGACAGCTAGGTGGTGCAGTGAGTAGAGCACTGACCCTGGAGTCAGGAGGACCTGAGTTCAAATCCAGCCTCAGACACTTGACACATTTACTAGTTGTGTGACTTGGGCAAGTCACTTAACCCCAACTGCCTTGCCTTTCCCCCTCCAAAAAAAAGAGAGCTACCCTAAAGGAAAATTGATTTAGGCAACTAATAGGCTCGCAGATATGAATTAAAGCTAGAAAAAGACCAAAGGATTATAGGTCCTAGTTCTCACATTTGTATATATACCTACACAGAACATGAAGTACCTTTGTTCGTGGCTTCACTTTGTCTAGAAATGAAGAAAAGCTAAGCCTCAAGGCAAAATGTTGAGCATGAGAAGTTTGTTTTCAGTGTCTTCAACCACTCAACTTCTACTAGCCTTAGCTTTCTCATCTGTTAAACTGAGACAATAATAAAAGTAGCACTTAACTTCATAGGCTGTTGTGAAAATCAAATGAGATCATATACATGAGGCACTTTGAAAACCTTCAAGTGATACACTACATATATGTATATATAAACACACATATATGCATATATATTTTAGCTAATAATTGTTTTTCTCTTTAGTAGAATCTACTTCAATCTACCACCATCCCAAATCATATCCAGAATATTTCAGAAAATATATCCCCTCTAAAAACAGAAAATGATCTGATTTCCTCTTCTGCACTCAAAGAAATTTATTCACAGGAAAATACTCACTATTTCATATATTTCAATTTTAATCCATTTCCCTCTAATTATGGAATCAGAAAATCTCAGAATTTTTTTCCACATTTTTTATTTAATATATTTAGTTTTCAGCATTGATTTTCACAAGAGTTTGAATTACAAATTTTCTCCCCATTTCTACCCTCCCCCCCACTTCAAGATGGTGTATATTCTGGTTGCTTTGTTCCACATCAGCCCTCCCTTCTGTCACCCCACTCCCCTCCCATCCTCTTTTCCCTTTCTTTCTTGTAGGGCAAGATAAATTTCTACACCCCATTGCCTGCGTATCTTATTTTCTAGTTGCATGCAAAAACTTTTTTTTTGTTTTTAAACATCTGTTTTTAAAACTTTGAGTTCTAAATTCTCTCCCTTCTTCCCTTCCCACCCACCCTCACTAAGAAATCAAGCAATTCAACATAGGCCACATGCGTATCATTATGTATAACCCTTCCACAATACTCATGTTGTGAAAGACTCACTATATTTTGCTCCTTCCTAACCTATCCCCCTTTATTGAGTTTTCTCCCTTGACCCTGTCCCTTTTTGAAAGTGTTTGTTTTTGATAACCTCCAACCCCATCTGTCCTCCCTTCTGTCATCCCCCCTTTTTATCTTCTTCTTCCTCCTTTTTTCTGGGGGGTAAGATGCCCAATTGAGTATTCCCTCCTCAGGTCAAATCTGATGAGAGCAAGATTCACTCATTCCCCCTCACCTGACTTCTCTTCCCTTCCTACAGAACTGCTTTTCCTTTCCACTTTTATGAGATAATTTAGCCCATTCTATCTCTCCCTGTCTCCCTCTCTCAATATATTCCTCTCTCATCCCTTAATTTTATTTTATTTCTTTTAGATATCTTCCCTTTGTCTTCAACTCACCCTGTGCTCTCTCTCTCTCTCTCTCTCTCTCTCTCTCTCTCTCTCTCTATATATATATATATATATATATATATATATATATATATATATATATATATATATAAGTGAATGTGCATGTATGCATAGTCACAGGGTGAGTTGAAGATGAAGGGAAGATATTTAAAAGAAATAAAATCAAATTAAGGGATGAGAGAGGAATATATTGAGAGAGGGAGATAGGGAGAGATAGAATGAAGTGGATTATCTCGCATAAAGGTGGCAAGAGGCAGCAGTTCTGTGGGAGGAGGGGAGAGAGCAGGTGAGGTAGGAATGAGTGAATCTTGTGCTCATCAATGTTGGCCTGAGGAGGGAATACCATACATACTCAATTGGGTATCTTACCCCACAGGAAAGAAGAGGGAAGAAGATAAAAAAGGGGGGATGATGGAAGGGAGGGCAGATGGGAGTGGAGATAATCAAAAACAAACACTTTGGAAAGGGGACAGGGTCAAGGGAGAAAATTCAATAAAGGTTGATGGGTTGGGAAGGAGCAAAATATAGTTAGTCTTTCACAACATGAGCATTGTGGAAGGGTTATACATAATGATACACATGTTGCCTATGTTGAATTGCTTGACTTCTTAGGGAGGGTGAGTGGGAATGGAAGAGGGGAGAGAATTTGGAGCTCAAAGTTTTAAAAACAGATGTTCAAAAACAAAAAAAAAAAGTTTTTGCATGCAACTAGAAAATAAGATACACAGGCAATGGGGAGTAGAAATTTATCTTGCCCTACAAGAACGGAAGGTAAAAGAGGATGGGAGGGGAGTGGGGTGACAGAAGGGAGGGCTGACTGGGGAACAGGGCAACCAGAATATACATCACCTTGGAGTGGGGGGGAGGGTAGAAATGGGGAGAAAATTTGTAATTCAAACTCTTGTGAAAATCAATGCTGAAAACTAAATATGTTATATAAATAAATTTTTAAAAAAAGATAAAAAAAGAATATGAAAGGTTTTTGCAATCAAATTTTGAAAAAATTCTACACTACACCTTATCTCCTCCTAGATAAATATTTCCTGTTTCTTCGACTTACCTTTTATGGCATTGTTTCCAGGACCCTAACCATCCTCATCAAGCTTCTTAGAATCCATAACAGGTTTTCATAATTTTTTTTGTGAAATGTGCTCCCTAAAACACAATATAATACTCCAGACATTTTCCAGATCTGAAGTAGGAAGCTTCTTCATTTTGGGGCAATATGCATATAAATACAACTAAGATTAAATTAGGTTTATTGGTGGGAGAGGGAGAGAGCTGCCATGATAGAGTCATACCAAGTTTTCTGTCCACTAGAAACCTCTTAAAACAAAATTTTGTCTAGCTATGCCTGCCCCCATCCTGTGCTTGCAGTGTAGACTTTTTGGAATGCAGATGAGGAATTTCACATTTATTCCTATTGAATTTTATCCTAATAGATGTGACCCATTAAGAATTTTTTTTATACCGACTTTGTCATTCTATGTATTATTTATCTTTCCCAATTTTGCTAATTTACTAAGCATACTGTTGTTATTTGTCCTTCATTCTCAAAGAGGACCATGACATCAGAGAAGTGATGCCATGTCATGCAAGTGAATTGCATTTAAGCGAGGCAGGGCTGTGCAAAGTCACCACCCATGCTGTCATCCACATTATTGATGAAAATGTTAAATGAGCAAGACCAAGGACAGACCCCCTCATATAAGCACAGTCTTTTTCTCTCATTCAACAATGATCTATTAAATAACTGTGTCATTTATTAAGTATCAAATCCATTGGTTTATATGATCAGGCAGCCCACATTACCCCATCTAATCTTCAAGGAAAGTAGTTTTATTTTTCCTTCTTGATAGTCAAGAAAAATCAGACCAAGGTGACTAAGTGGAAAATACTGAGTTCAACTCAATTTTTTTTAGTGTTCCAAGGGACTGGTTCTCATCCTCTTCTATTCCCCTATAAAAATGGATAAAGATGATCATGTATCAGTCATTAGTCTATAAGCCAGTTTGATCATGGAACACCACTTCTCAGCTAACAGAACACCAGTCCCCAGGGATGCTCTAATCCCCAGCAGGACCAATTAAGTGAAGAGGCCACACTGCACTTTATAGGGAACACTAAGTGTGTAATCTAATTCTTGGCAGAAACTTCCGTGCAGAGTTTAGAACCACTTGATATTATTCTCAGTCATACTCTCATTATACACAAGGACAAATAGTTCCCTTATGGGAATTGTATTATCCTGGCATATTCACATCCCTATAGGTTTTGAATCTAGAATGAAATTCCTCGAAGCTGTGCCAATTCACATACTAGGAAAGTGTAGGAATCCTACAATTGCATCAATAGAAGAGTTATTTTGATGCAGTGAACATATTCAAATATACGAAGTAAAGATGTGCCCAATTCCTATTCCATTGGAAATAAGGTCCTGCTAATCATGTTATTTAGTTTTCAGTCATGTCTGATTCTTTGTGACCTTTTTGGGGGTTTTCTTGGCAAAGATACTAAAGTGGCTTGCCATTTCCTTCTCCAGCTCATCTTACAGGTGAGGAAACTGAGGTTTTTCTGATTCCCTTTTTTAAGATAGGTTATTTAATTATTCTATTTCCTGTTCTGCTAATTTTGACTATCAGTTATATTGGCATATATGTGGGCATAATAACTCTTAATTGCTTTTATTTCATCTTCATTGGTTCTGAATTCACCCTTTTTATTTTTGATACTGATAATTTGGTTTTCTTCTTACTTAAATCAAATTAGCCAATGGATTATCTATATTTATTTTAATAGCTTTTAGTTTATTTGTTGAATTTTTAACTTTCATTTTTATTAATCTCTCATTTGATTTTCAAGATTTCTACTTTAGTATTTCATGAGGCTTTTAATTTGTTAATTTTTCTAGGATTTTTTTAGTTGAATGTCTAATTCATTGATCTACTCCTCGCTCCCCTTTTTTAATTATATGAACATTGAGGGTTATAAATTTTCCCTAAATAATACTTTGGTTGTATCTCATAAATTTACATATATTGTCTCATTTTTGTCATTATCTTTAATGAAATTATTGATTGTTTCTATGATTTGTTCTTTGACACATTCATTATTCAGGATTCTTACTTAATTTCAAATTAATTTTTAAACTATACTTCAAAAGCCATTTATTGAATGTAATTTTATTGCCTTATGCTAAGAAAAAAAATAATTTAATAATTTCACATTCGTTTCTGAGGATTTTATAGTGTGATACACAATCAATTTTTGTGAAGGTGTTATGCACAACTAAGAAATAGGCATGCTCCTTTCAAAGCTCATTAAATATTCTCCAAAGTCCTATCATTTCATCTCAATCAATCCCTCTATAGACATTTATTAAGTGCCTCCTATGTGCCAGGACGTGTTCTAGGAACACAGGAAGAGCCAAAAGACAGTCTCTGCCATATGTACCTTTTTCTAAAATTCTATTCATCTTTTGAGCTTCTTTCTTGTTTGTTTTATGGTTAAATTTATCTAGATCTGGTAGGACATAAACTGAGGCCCCCTACTATTAGAGTTTTATTTTTTATTTTCTCTCATTTAAATTTTTCTTCAAGAATTTAATTGCTAAGTCATTTGGTATATATATTCAGTATTGATATTAATTCATTGTCGGTGGTGCTGTTTTAGCAATAACAAAGTAGATTTTCTGTTTATCTCTTAATTAAAGCCTTCTGCTTTTTCTGAGATCATGATTGGTCCCCTTGATTTTTTTTTAACCTTGTGTGAAGTTTAATAAATTTTCTTCAATTGTTTATTTTATCTCTGTATTTTTCTGTTTCAACTATGTTTCCTTAAAAAAATAAAAAGAAATAAAAACAAAAACAAAAAAAGGAAAAGAAAGAAAATAATGTTGGATTTTGATTTCTAATGCACTGCTATGTTTTTCCATTTTATTGGTGATTTCATCCTATTAACTTTCATATTAATGATTGATGTTTATTTCCTTTCATTCTATTCTTTTGTACTTATCCTTCTCTTTCTTACCCTCTCCCCTCCTCTAGAGTCTCTTTTGCTTCTGACAACTATTTCCCTTAGTCTACTCTCCATTTTACTCCCCTCCTACCTTTCTCTTAATGCTTTTCTCTCTCTTACTTGCCTGTTGGGTAACATGGATTTCTGTACCTTATTAGTATGCATATTTTTTCCTTCTTCAATCAGTTCAGATGATAGTGAGGTTCAACTATTTTCTACTACCACCCTCCAATATATAAATTATTCCTTACATTGTATAAATTCTTCCTTTTGAAGAGCATTGAGACAATTTTCACCATTCTTCCTCTCATCCTCTCTGTGTATCACTCTTTCTCATCCTTCTATTCCTCTTTTGATATCATCCCAACTTAATAGAATTACATCCATGTCCCATATCTGAGTAGACTTCCTTTAATAGTCCTATTAATGATAGAGTTCTGAGGGGCTATATGTATCATCTTCCCATATACAAATGTAAAAAGGAATTAATATCTTCAAACAATTTTCAATAAAAGATTCTAGGTAGAGTCAAGATGATGAAGTAGAGGAAGCATTCTAGCCAACTTTCTCCATATTACTCATGAAATAACTTGAAATTAATGTGTCAGATTTGATTCTGGAGTGACATAACCAACAAAAGTTTAGAGTGGGATATTTTTCAGGCCCAGGATAACTTGGGAGGTCAGAAAGAGAGGTCTGTGGCATTGGGGTAGGGACTGGCTGGGAACACAGTCACCAGAAACACAAGATGTGGGCCTTGGATTGAGTGACAATAGATGCAGCAGCAGTAGCAGCAATAGCAGGTGCATACCACCCAGAGATGATAAAGGGATTAGATACCTGGCCAGAAAGAGAACACTGGGGAACCCTGGGTAAGCACTGGGGACAGGACCAGGCACCACTTGGCAACTCCTTGCCCATTAACCGGGTCTGGGTTGCAATTCCAAGGAGAAAAGGAAGCTTACAGTCACAGAGGAGTAAGAGGTCTAGTTCCTCCATGAAGATGAAATTTTATTTTACTCTATAAATGCATTATTTATAAGGTTTTATAAGTGTTTGACAAATTTTACTTATACTTCAAGGGGACAAGACTAATTAAAATAAAGAGGTGATTCAGCTGAAATAAATATGAGGATTTCCTCCTAAATCAAAAGTAAAATTCATATGTGTCAATTAATATTTTTGGTCTTATATAAGGAATGACATGTTTGAATTCTTTTGTTATTCGAAATTTTTTAGAATAAAACAATATTGACAACAAAGATATAAGAAAAGTCATGACATATGAAGTAGAAATATCTTATAGTTTTTAGTTTCAAGTCCCTAAAAATAAATTCATGTCTCTTAAGGTGCCTGGTCCTTTTTTAAAAGTACTGTTTACAAACCATGATTTTACTTCTTCTTCTTTCCATTCTTTATCCAATTCAAGAGGACTTATGCTAAGTCTAAAACATCTTTTTTAAAGCAATTTTTCATATATATTTATACACATACACATATGTGTGTGTATATATATAGACATGTGTGTGTGTATATATATACATATATATATACATATATATATGTGTGTGTGTGTGTGTGTGTGTGTGTAAGAGAGAGGGAGACAGAGATTTCTCCCCTGTTGTGACTGTTGAGCTATATGAGAATCTTATTATTTGCTATTGATTTTTTAACTTCCCTAAAACACAGAGAAAAGATTAAGACATGTACATTTTTAACTCATGATTTCTACGGGCAAAATTAAACTAAAATGATGGTTAAGCAAAAAGAACAAGTAATAAGTGGTTCTTACTTCAAAGGAAGTCATCAACCCTCATTTTTTACTTCCCTACTATTCTCTCTGTTCATCTGGTTTCTGAGCACTTGAGTAATGAGAGTGGAAACATATCCATGGTGGCTGGTAGAAGAAAGGAATTGGGAAAACATGTTTCTGTAGCTAGTTTTCTGTTAACCTAAGTATAAAAAAAAATTTTTTTACCCATTTTACAGATGAGGAAATAGGCTCAAAGACTTTAAATAATTTCCCCATAGTCAATAAGTTAATAGAAGGTAGAGATTCAAATCTGGAAGTAGAATATTTCTGATAAAGATAATATCTTATTTTTCAGTCATGGCTGACCGTTTGTGACCTCATTCTGTATCTTCTTGGCAAAGATATGGGAGGAATTTACCATTTCCTCCTCCAGCTCATTTTACAGATGAAGAAACTGAGGCAAACTATGGTAAGTGATTTGGCCAGGGTCACACAGCTAGTAAGTGCCTGAGACTAGATTTGAACTGAGATCTTCCTGACTCCAGAACTGGTGTCCTACTGTGTCACCTAGATATAACTTCCCTTTAAAAAGCTAGGTAGATTTTCTAATTTTCATTTTGGTGGGACAGTTGATTAGAATATTCCTTATCAACTAATGTCCCTTCCTCCACCAATCTGATTAAATTACAGAAAGTAAAGGAGCAATAACAAAAACAAGGATGCAATAAAGTCTGAAAGGAAGCATACTGTATTCTTTCAGGCAGCTAGGTGGTCGTAGAATCAGAAAAACTCATCTTTCTGAATTCAAATCTGACCTCAGACACTTCCCAGCTGTGTGACCCTGGGCAAGTCATTTAATTATGTTTGCTTCTGGTTCCTCATCTGTAAAATGAGCTGGAGGAGGAAATGGCAACCCCTTCCAGTACCTTTGCCAAGAAAACCCCAAAAGGGGTCATAAAGAGACACAACTGAACAACAACTATGCTGTTATCTCTTTTAAAACATATGAAGAAGTTTTTCAGTAAACTTGATGGAACTAGTGCGTAGCTAGCCATTGTCTAGCCAAAGATCAGCCATGTCCGCTAGTGGTCCTTCAAAAAGAAAAAAAAAACTTTCACAGGGAGTGACTATAAGCAGAAGAGATCTCCAAGGAATGTGAGCTTTGGCAGTCAAGGAGTATAACTGGCTAGCAATGGGAAACAAACAAACAAAAACAGCTCTTGAGGGGGTACTACTCCTTGCATTTTAGAAAGGAAACAGGAAGGGGATTTCTCCACTTCTTTTCATTGTTTGAGATTTCTCATGGCACAACTACTCAACCACTAGAAGTAGCTACACCTAGTGAGAAAGAGATGGAAGAAGTTCATCAGAATGATTTGCCCAAAAGAAAAACTCTACCCAGGAAGCACAGTGAGAAGGTATACCAAGAAGAGAAAGGAGACCAGAACTTTGCAGTACTGTTAGCATGAGTCTCCTTCAGTACATACATTCTACAGGCATGTGCCTCTCATATGCTCTACATGTGTGATCCATCCTCCCACTGAAACTGTGGTTTTTTTGAAAGATGCACCCTGGGTTTATGAGTGAATGGTGTTTATAGCTAATGTTCTCATGATTCCTTCTAAGTAAATACCTTTGCTTAGTACTAATTGTATCCTCTAGATGACTATTAATGGTAAACTTCCAGTAGGGGCCTCTGAGCTATGTTTTTAGGAGCACAGATTCACTGATTACCCTGAACCTGTGGTAGTCATGGGTGATAGAATCGTAATAAAGTTGGTGATAGAATCGTAGTGAAGTTGCCCCTGCCCCAGTATTCTAATTTCCTTATGGGTTTTACTGAACAACAGGCATGCCCTAATTTGACCACACAATCTGGCTTTAACCTCTTCACAAGACCCCCAAACTCAATCATAGGCCTCACTGACCAGCAAGCCCACTGCCCCTAGTAAGTCACTGCCCCCAGTCTCGATATAGCCACTGCCCCTAGATCCATTCACATATTTAAATAGGTATGTCCATGAACTCAATCACAATCACAACATCCATCTAGCCCAAGACAGGATAACAATACCTAACTGCCCATCTTGACCAGACAGGACCACAATAGCTGGCCAATCAGAAAGCAGCATGACAGGGATGTTTGATCACAGAAGGAGCTTCCCCTAAGATAGCACATTCAAAGTTCCACTGAGGCTGTGACCTTGTTCCTACTACCTAATCCCTTAACAAACCTCTCCTGCCTTTTTAATATTAATCATATTCCTATATTCTCTGTAAATTTTGCATCAAATACTCTATAAAATTGTCCATCTTGCCTTACTGAAATTGCTAGTTCCTCTAAGAAACTTAATCACTCACCAGAGCCTGAAACCTCAAAACCAGAGTAAATCTCTCTAGTTAGCTTGAAGTCAGCCTGGGTCTTTAAAATTCTTTGAGAACACAAACCTGACCTCATTATAGGTACCTAAATGAGATTGTACTCTATAGTCTAGAGGGGGTACTATATAATTATAAACCTGAAGTATATAATCATCATCAAAGCATAACTTTTAAAACACATGTGATAGATATAAAGGTTGTTTGTTGTTGTTGCTGATGTTCTTGTTTTAAGAAACAAAGTTTTATTACATTCTTTAACAAGGAACCACTAAAATTTTAGGCAGAAAAATCTGTTTCCTCACTGTCCTATAGAAAGCCTCACTCTTTCTAAACCCTCTGTGTTCTGGATCAAGTTATTTCCTTTCTCTGATATGTCTTCACTTCTCTTCTCGTCCTACTGAAGTCTTACCTATTCTTCAAGATCCATCTGTTAGTAAAGGCTACTTCATGAAGCCTTCCCCAATTATTCTAGTCTTAGCAGATTTCCGTAAAATCAGACCTTCAATATCATATATAGTCTACAGCTCACACTTGGCTATATATCGTCTCGCATTGTTCACTTATTTTGTGTATGTTAGCCACTGTAGAATCTACAACGTAACCTTCCTAAATGAAAGAACTCTGTGTTCCAAATAGTTCTTGGCATTGTGGTTTGTCCTTCCTTCTGGAAGAGGACGATGATATCAGGAAGATGAGGTGACGACTTGCAATTGAATTGGATCTGAGTAAGGAAGGGCCGTGCAAAATCACCTGCCTGACTTTCTCCTTCAGAAAAATCTGGGTTCAGTGACCAGATAAAAATCAAGACAAGTGGAGATGGCCCAGGATACAGTGAAGACCTTAGCCTTTTAAAGTTAAGGTCTTTCTGAATTCTCACTTTGACAGAGGCAATGCCCATTGAGTGATTAGACCTGTTTAAGAAGTGAGTCAAGGGATGGACCATTTAATAAAAAAAAAAAAAATTATCAAACTGGGAGGGGAAGACCCTCAGGTTTGCTGGCCAAAAGAGAAATAATTACTACTTACATTCACTCTGAGCCATCAGGGCCCAAAAAAATAACCATTAAGTGGTGCTTGGGCAGGGACCTATTATTGGCCAACCAATGAGAGCCAGAGTGAATGGGGTTTAAGGCATGGTATTTAAGGAAGAAATTGTTTTGCCCAAAGGAAGGCAAATTCTGACAGCTGAAACTTACCTAGTTATCTTAGGGCTTACTGGCTAGATTTCACCACTTAATGTTTATTTTGGGGGTCCTGATGCCTCAGTGCAAATAGTAATTGTTTCTCTTTGGCCAGCAGCTCTGAGGGTCTTCCTGGCAAAAATGAATACTTACTATTTTGATTCTTTTTAGCACATGTTTCAAAAATAACTTCTGGGGGCGGAGACAAGATGGCCATGTGAAAACAGCATCTTAGCAAAGCTCTCTCCCAAATTCTGTCAGATACCCCTAAAAAGTGAATCTAAGCAGATTTGAGAGAGTTAGAAGCCACTAGTAGACTGTGTGTGGCAAATTTCCAGGTCAGGGGAGTCCGCATGGTTGACAGGAACGATCTGTAGACTGGGCAAGCACCCAGTATGCGAAACTGCAGCAGACTACACCAAATCAGGAACAGCTGCACAACTCAGCCACTGATCCAAGCAGGGAGAATGGTGGGTGGGTGAAACTGATGGCAATTCACTGGTCTCTCGGCCCAGGATGGGCCCTGAATCACTGAGCTGTGGAAGTTACCAGATTTCTCAAACCACAAATGCCATGGACAAAGGAGTAGGTCAGTAGGAAAGCTGCTGCATCTGGATGAAAGAAGTGGTTTGGTCCAGCCCCAGCCCCAGGGGTGTTGGAGGTGGCAAGGTGGCAGCCGCAGGAAGCTCCAGTGGCTACTTCTAGAGCTCCAGCAGCAGCTGCATCCCCAGCTTCTGACTGACATGTTGGGAGGACTCAAGTGGCAGATCAGAGCAGGAGTACAGGGAGTGCTTTGCAGGTGCAGAGGCAGGGTTCTCTTGCTTTGCCCTGCTTAGATATGGGTCATGGTACTGGTTGGTGGTTCTTGGGGGAAGAGGAGGGCTGCAGTGGCAGAGCCTGGGGTTATGGTGGAGTAGATGTAGCTGTGAAAAAAGCAGTGCAAAACCCCTGAAGCTTGGGACAAAGCACTCTTCCCTCTAAAAGCTCTCATACCCTGACAAAAAAGCTCAAATGTCAAGGAATTGGCTGGGAAGTTAAGCAAGCAGTGTAAAATGACTCAGACTACAGAATCTTTTTTTGGTGACAAAGAAGATCAAAACAGACAGCCAAAAGAAGTCAACAGAGTCAAAGAGCCTAGATCAAAAGCCTCCAAGAAAAATATGAATTGGTCTCAGGCCATGGAAGAGCTCAAAAAAAGGTTTAAAAAATCAAGTAAGAGAAGTAGAGGAAAAATTGGGAAGAAAAATGATAGTGTTGTGAGAAAACCATGAAAAACAAGTCAGCGACTTGCTAAAGGAGAACCCCCAAAGAACTGAAGAAAATAACACTTTAAAAAATAGTCTAACTCAAATTGCAAAAGAGCTCCAAAAAGCCAATGAGGAGAAAGAAGAGCCTAAAAAGGCAGAATTAGCCAAATGGGAAGGGAGGTCCAAAACACCACTGAAGAAAATACTACCTTAAAAATTAGAATGGAGCAAGTGGAAGTTAGTGACTTTATGAGAAATCAAGATATTATAAAACAGAACCAAAGGAATGAAAAAATGGAAGACAATGTGAAATATCTTATTGGAAAAACCACTGACCTGGATAATAGATCCAGGAGAAATAATTTAAAAATTGTTGGACTACCTGAAAGCCATGATCAAAAAAAGAACCTGGACATCATCTTTCAAGGTATTATAAAGGAAAATTGCCTTGATATTCTAGAACCAGAGGGTAAAATAGAAATTGAAAGAATCCACTGATCACCTCTTGAAAAAGATCCCAAAAAGAAAACTCCTAGGAATACAGTAGCCAAATTCGAGTTCCCAGGTCAAGGAGTAAATATTGCAAGCAGCCAGAAAGAAACAATTCAAGTATTGTGGAAGCAAAATCAGGATAACACAAGAGCTAGCAGCTTCTACATTAAGGGATCAAAGGGCATGGAATATGATATTCTGGAGGTCAAAGAAGCTAGAATTAAAACCAAGAATCACCTACTCCCCCCAAAAAACTGAGTATAATACCCCAGGGCAAAATATGGATTTTCAATAAAATAGAGGACTTTCAAGCCTTCTCAATGAAAAGACTAGAGCCAAATAGAAAATTTGACTTTCAAAATACAAGAAGCAAGAGAAGCATGAAAAGGTAAACAGGAAAGAGAAATCATAAGGGACTTCCTAAGGTTGAACTATTTTGTTTATATTCCTACGTGGAAAGATGATGTGTGTAATTCATGAGACCTTTCTCAGTATTAGGGTAGTTGAAGAGAATATACATATATATAGACAGAGGAAACAGGGTGAGTGGAATATGAAGGGATGATATCTAAAAAAATAAAATTAAGAGGAATATTTTGGGGGAAGGAGAAAGGGAGAGATAGAATAGGGTAAATTATCTCATGTAAAAGAGGCAAGAAAAAGCAGTTATAATGTAAGGAATAGGGGGCAGGTGAAAGGGAATGAGTGAATCTTGCTCTAATCAGATTTGACTTAAGGAGGGAACAACATACACCATCAATTGGGTACCTTGTTGTAAAGGAAAATAGGGGGGAAGAAGTCAAGGGGGGGGGGTGATAGAAGGGAGGGCAGATTGTGGGAGGAGGTAATCAAAAGCAAACACTTTTGAAAAAGGACAGCGTCAAGGGACAAAATTGAATAAAAGGGGACAGGATAAGATGGAGAGAAATATAGTTAGTCTTTCACAACATGACTATTATGGAAGTGTTTTGCATAATGATACATGTGTGGCCTATGTTGAATTGCTTGCCTTCTCAAGGAGGGTAGTTGGAGAGAGAAAAAGGGAGAAAATATGGAACTCAAAGTCCTAAATATAAATGCTCAAAAAAAGTTGTTTTTACATGCAACTGGGAAATAAGATATACAGGCAATGGGGCATAGAAGTATATCTTGCCGTACAAGAAAGTAAGGGGAAAGGGGATGGGGGGAGTGGGGTGACAGAAGGAATGGAAGACTGAGGAAAGCAGCAATCAGAACACATTCCATCTTGGGGTGGGGGGAGGGTAGAAATGAGGAGAAAATTTGTAATTCAAAGTCTTGTGGAAATCAATGATGAAAACCAAAAATAATAAATAATAAAATATGATAAAAAAAACAAAACGAAGGAAAAAAATAAAACAAAAACTTCACAATCCAGTGCAGAAATGTGGAAAGAGTCAACGCATCCTTTTCAGATCATGATGCAATAAAAATTATTTGTAATAAAGAGTCATGGACTGATAAACTAAAATTATTTGGAAACCAAATAATCTAATCCTAAAGTATGATTGCTCAAAGAACAAATCATAGAAACAATTAATACCTTCATTCAAAGGCTAACAATAATGAGACAACATACCAAAACTTATGGGATGCAGCAAAAGCAGTTCTTAGGGGAAGTTTTATATTTCTAAACACTTACATGAATAAAAAAGAGAAAAAAAAGAGTTCAATGAATTGGGCATGCCCCTGAAAAAGCTAGAAAAAGAAAAAATTGAAAATCCCCAATTAAATGCCAAATTAGAAATACTAAAAACCAAAGGAGAGATTAATAAACTTGAAATCAAGAAAACTATTGAACTAATAAATAAAACTGAGCTGGTTTTATGAAAATAACAGTAAAATTGATAAACCTTTGGCCAATTTGAATTAAAAAAAAATAAGAAAACCAAATTGCTAGTATAAAAAATGAAAAGAGTGAATTCACTTCCAATGAAAAGGAAATTAAAACTATAATTGGGAATTGTTATGCCCAATTGTATGCCCATAACTTTGACAACCTTGGGGAAATGCATGAATATTTACAAAAATATGAATTGCACAGGTTAACTGAAGAGGAAGTAAAATACCTAAATGACCTCATTTCAGAAAAAGAAATTGAGCAAGGCATCAATCAACTTCCCAGGAAAAAATCTCTAGAGCTAGATGGTTTTACATGCGGATTTGATCAAACATTTAAAGAACAATTAATTCCCATATTTTATAGACTATTTGGGAAAATAGGCAAAGAAGGAGTCCTACCAAATTCTTTTTATGACACAAATATGGTACTAATACCCAAACCAGGAGGAGTCAAAACAGAGAAATAAAATTGTAGACCAATTTGCCTAATGGATATTGATGCAAAAATTTTAAATAAATTATTAGCAAAATGATTGAAGCAACTTGTCATGAGTTGTGGAAGCAAAATCAGGATAACACAAGAACTAGCAGCTTCTACATTAAGGGATCAACGGGCTTGGAATGCAATATTCTGGAGGTCAATGGAGCTAGGATTAAAACCTAGAATCACCTACCCAGCAAAACAGTATCATGCTCCAAGGCAAAATATGGATTTTCAATAAAATAGAGGACTTTCAAGCTTTCTCAGTGAAAAGACCAGAACTGAATAGAAAATTTGACTTTCCAACACAAGATTCAAGAGAAGCATGAAAAGGCAATCAAGAAACAGAAATTGCAAGGGACTTACTAAAGTTGAACTGTTTTGTTTACATTCCTACATGGAAAGATGACATGTATGATTCATGAGACCTCAGTATTAGGGTAGCTGAAGGGAATATGTGTATATATATTTATGTGTATATATATATATATATATATATATATATATATATATATATATATATATATAAGTGAATGTGTATGTATATATCTGTGTGTGTGTGTGTATATATATATGTATATATATATATACATATATATATATATATATATATATATATATGAGAGAGAGAACAGACACAGGGTGAGTTGAAGATGAAGGGAAGATATCTAAAAGAAATAAAATAAAATTAAGGGATGAGAGAGCAACATACTGAGAGAGGGAGATAGGGAGAGATAGAATGGGGTGGATTATCTCACATAAAGGTGGCAAGAGGAAGCAGTTCTGTGGGAGGAGGAGAGAGGGCAGGTGAGGGGGGAATGAGTGAACCTTGCTCTCATCAGATTTGGCCTGAGGAGGGAATACCATACATACTCAATTGGGTATCTTACCCCAAAGGAAAGAAGAGGGAGGAAGATAAAAAAGTAAAAGGGGGGGATGATGGAGGGGAGGGCAGATGGGGGTGGAGGTAATCAAAAACAAACACTTTGGAAAGGGGACAGGGTCAAGGGAGAAAATTCAATAAAGCGGGATGGGTTGGGAAGGAGCAAAATATAGTGAGTCTTTCACAACATGAATATTGTGGAAGGGTTATACATAATGATACACATGTGGCCTGTGTTGAATTGCTTGACTTCTTAGGTAGGGTGGGTGAGAGGGGAAGAGGGGAGAGAATTTGGAACTCAAAGTTTTAAAAACAGATGTTCAAAAAAAAAAAAGTTTTTGCATGCAACTAGAAAATAAGACATGCAGGCAATGGGGCGTAGAAATTTATCTTGCCCTACAAGAAAGGAAGGGAAAAGGGGATGGGGGGGTGATAGAGGGGAGGGCTGACTGGGGAACAGGGCAACCAGAATATACATTACCTTGGAGTGGGGGGGAGGGTAGAAATGGGGAGAAAATTTGTAATTCAAACTCTTGTGAAAATCAATGCTGAAAACTAAATATGTTAAATAAATTTAAATTTAAACTGGTAAAAAAAAGTTACTGTAGATACCATAATATAACCTGCCAAGACAAACCCAGGGCCTATATGAACACTATTATGAAACACTTCTCACACAAATAAAGTCAGATCCAAACAAATGGCAAAATATTAGTTGCTCATGGTTAGGCCAAGCTAATATAATAAAAATGGCAATTTTACCTAAATTAATTTACTTATTCAGTGCCATACCAATCAAACTACCAAGAATTATTTTACAGAGCTGGAAAAAAATAATAACAAAATTCATCTGGAACACCAAAAGGAGCAAAATATCAAGGCAATTAATGAAAAGAAATGCTAGGGAAGGGAACATAGCCATACCAGATATTAAACTGTACTATTAAGCAGTAGTCATCAAAACTACTTGGTACTGGCTAAGAAACAGAGTGGTGGATCAGTGGAATAGGATAGGTACACAAGATGGAGAAGTCAACGACTATAGCAATCTACTCTTTGATAAACCCAAAGAATCCAGCTTCTGGGCTGAGAACTCACTATTTCACAAAAACTGCTGGGAATATTGGAAAATGGTATGGTAGAAACTGGGCATAGACCAATACCTTACACCATATACCAAAATAAAGTCAAAATGGGTTCATGATATAGGAATAAAGGCTGATACTATAAGCAATTTGGGAGAGCAAGAAATAGTTTACCTGTCAGGTTTGCGGGAAAAGGAAGAGTTCATGACCAAATGAGAGATAGAGAGCATTACAAAATGCAAAATGAATAATTTTGATTATGTTAAATTAAAAAAAATTTGTATAAACACAGTGAATGCAACAAATAGTAGGTGGGAAGCATAAAATTGGGAGAAAATCTTTACAACTAATGTCTCTGATAATGGCCTCATATCTAAACTATACAGGCAACTGAGCCAAATATGTAGGAATACATGAGAAGTGGTCAAAGACTATGAACAGGCCGTTTTCAGAAGAAGAAATTAAAGATATCTATAGGCATATGAAAAAAGCTTTAAATCACTATTGATTAGAGAAATGCAAATAAAAGCAACTCTTAGGTACCAGATTGGCTAACATGACAAAACAGGAAAATGATAAATGCTGGAGATGATGTGGGAAAATTGGAACATTGCTACATTGTTGGTGGAGTTGTGGACAGATCTAGCCATTCTGCAGAGCAATTTGGAACTTTGCCCAAAGGGCAATAAAAATGCGCATAGCCTTTGATCCAGCAATACCACTTTTAGGGCTGCATCCCAAGGGATCACAAAAGTGGGAAAGGGACCCATATGTACAAAAATATTTATAACAGCTCTTTTTGTGGTAGCAAAGAACTGGAAATCAAGGGGATGCCCATCACTTGGGGAATGACTGAACAAGTTGTGCTATATGAATGTGCTATAAGAAATGGGGAAGATACAGACTTCATAACAACCTGGAAAGAACTACATGATATGTTGCAAAGTGAGAGGAGCAGAACCAGGAGAGCATTGTACACAACCACAGACGTATTGATTCTGTGATGACTAACTTTGATAGACTTGCCTCTTCTCATCAATTCAAGGTTCAAAGACATCCCCAAAGGTCTCATGATGGAAAGAGCTATCTACATCCAGATAAAGAACTATGGAGTATGAATTTGGATTGAAGGAAACTATCTGCCCTCTCTTTTTTATATCTTTTGGAGGGGGGGGTTGTTTTTTCTTTCTAATGACTCACTCCATTGATCATGGTTCCTCTTTACGATTTGACTATTGTGTAAATATGTTTAATGCAAAGGTATATGGTGAACATATATTGGATTCCATGCTGTCTTGGGGAGAGGGGAGGGAAGGGAAGAAAATTTGGAACTCAAAAAACTGTGGAACTGAGTGTTGTAAATTAAAAATAAAAAAATTAAATATAAAAAAACATTTGAGTTATAATACATGACGTAGATGAAGAATTCAGAAAATGTAGGAAGATTCATTTGAGTTGATGCAGAGTGATACAAGCAGAATGAGATATACATACAATAATTACAACAATGTAAATTGAAAGAAGAAAGAAACTAAACACATCATAATTACAGCGTTCCCATTTGAGTTAAGAAAATGCGTCTCACTCTCTTGATCGCAAAATTGGAGATCTATCAATGTCTAATGTTGCATATTCTGTCAAAAATGGTCAATGTTTTGCTCAGTTTTGCCAAACTGTTTTTGTTTGTTTGCTTTTCTTGTTTAATTTTTGTTAAAAGTTGTAAATGTAACAACATGTATTATTTATCATATAGGCTTTCTTGAAATGGAAATCTGTTGTTATATATTTTGAATCCTCTCTTACACTCTGCTGTGCACATCACATGCTTTTTAATCTCATTTGTATTTAATTTTCGATGTTTAAGTTTATGATAGGTTTTGTTTCTTTTCTCTATTCTATATTTGTGTTCTGGCCCTAAAGCCTAAAATAAAAATTATTTTTTTAAAAAAAGTGATAAATGAGATGTAAAAACAAAAATATCAATAACAAAATAAATTGCATTAGAGTGATATTTTTAAAAATTGTCTTATGTGTTTGTTGTGTGAGCATCCATGATCAGCATTCCTAAGCCTAATTCATAAGGACTATATTCCAGTGTCCTAGAGGCCCAGACATTTGGTATTTCGATATCTCTCTCAGGGGGGAAGTTGGTGCAAACTCAAGAAAAGTGAAGAAAATGCCAAAATTCTGACAATATTAGAAGGCAAACCTCAAATAACACTTATGTACTTTTTAAAGAGAAAAGCTGTAAGCTCCCTTAAGGGAACAGACTGTTTTCATTTTTGTCTTTGCATCTCTATCACCTAACGTACATAGGGGACACCTAAAATATGCTTGATGAATGATTGATAGGACAATATGCAGATAAAAATCCCACCTGAATGGGGCACAGCCAATAATCACTCAGTGAAACTCCCATTCTGCTTCAGGACAAGAATAGAAGAAAAGAAATAGAACTCAGAAGGCCTGGTTGCCTGTACCTGGGCCAGAAAGCCCCCATTGTTCTTCTGTTTATGTTTACATCGGAAAGGGGAAATAGATGCAGGGACTACAAAAATATGGATCTGAAAAGGTATGAGCCATAGGGACCTGTGGTCTATATCATTAGTGCCACTGTAATCCAGGAATCCTAAGGAATTTGTAAATTGGACTGTTTACTTCACTAGCGTTACAAGGGAAAGGTGCCAAGTGATTTACTTAGCATGGTCAGAATTCTGAAGATATTGTTCTATGCTTCTTGGTTAAAAACCAAAGACAAAAGCAAAAGCATCCCAGACCTCCCTATATTGTCATGGTGCATGACAAGTTATGAATGTAAATTCTCTGACAAGAAGATGAAAATGTACCTTTGGGATGCAAATTAAATTATGCATACCTGAAATCCTCATTTTGTGTAGTTTTAGGAAATGCCTGCATCTGTCATTGCTACTTAGGTAGTATTTATCATGTTATTTCAGTGGGGTGGTGGGTTTTTTATCTATGAGATTAATTTTTCTCTCATGGTTCTTGTAGTTTATATGAATCCTTGAAATATGTGTCATATAGGAATGACTTGTAAATTTTTAAATGTAATTTAAATACTGAGTTCAGTGTGAATATGTGAGTATGGATTCCCGGTTGCCAAGAGAGAGCAGATTTGGTTAAATCCTTTTTCATATGTATGCATATATGTCTGAACATATATACATACATATATATATGTGGTATAGATTTGTGTTACTTTATTTTTAACCATTATAGCTATAGAAAAATATCTCATCATTTTGAATACCATATATGCTTTGGAATCAATAAGTATACTTTTGGCAGGGGTGAGGAAGGGTCTGTACCTATGATTTCACTGATATGGGGAACTCCTAACAAGGAAATCTCAATTACCTATGCTGATTGGGAACAGCTCTATAGCTTTTAGTCTAAGAAGTAAATTGCTCAAAGTCACAGCCAATATAGGAGAAGCAGGATTTGAATCCATGTTCCCCTGACTCCAAGGCTGGTTCTCTGACAACACTCTCCTAATAAGTAGAGTATGCAAATAAAAATCTATGCACATAATTTGTTTGGGGGGATCCTAAGGAGCCATAGGCATCATGATTTGAGTGCTAGAGTTGGAGTCAGAAAGATCTGGGTTCAATTAGGGCCCCTGATATTTTCTAGATATGTGATCATGGACAGGTCATTAAACCCTCAATGAGCTTCAGACAACCATAGCTCTTTAAGTTATAGATAAGTGCTATCTGTGTCACTTGAACAGCCACTGACAAAATTATCAGTCCTTGGCATGTCAAGATGTACCTCACTTCTTAAGGCTTAAACAACCTATCCAAGATCCCAGAGGCCCAATGATCAAATTTTGACGGAAAAGGAATGATTTAGGTAGTATTATACATATCGGTTAAAATGATTTTTTTCTTTCCTTTTTAATAGATTAAGAGATAGTAAAGTAAGAAAACATATTTCTGTTTATTCAAAAAAACTTAAAGAAACACAGAGGTTGAGGGGCTAACAGTTTGGAATATTGCATACACTTTCAGATGAGATCACTACATTATTATTGTTGCTTAACTGTTTTATTATTTTTTTAAAGAGAGCTCTCACAAGGTAATGATAATGTGGAAATGCTTTTAGTATAAAAAAAACAAAATATTGCAATTGAAATCTTGAGCTTATTTTGTCCATATTCTGACTTTAGAACCACTGAAAGAACATATTCTGAACAAATAACAAAAAGCAATAATAATAATAATAATAGCAATAATATATGTTGAAGGACCACACATTCTTCTTCCCCTCTTGTATGAATGAATAAAAGAGATGCATTATATATGCCTGCTATGTGCCGTGTACTGTGCTAAGCACTGATGATACAAATAGAAAAATGTAAGATAGTCCTTCCTATCACAGAACTCACTTGCCAATTGGAGGAGACAACACTGTAAAGAAAGTTCAACTGCAAGTAGGATAGAAAAGTTGAGGTGGAAAGACCTGTTTATCCTTAGGTTATATCAGTAGGTCAACTGATGGTTCCAAGAGTCTGGTTCTTCAAGGCATAGAGGCAGGACGGATAGTAAGACCCAGAAGACCTTAGGAAGCAATGGCAGGGAAGATGGCCTGGTGATCCTTCATGTCATGACAAAGAATAGAAATGATTACTCCCATCTCATCTGAGACTTCTTGTGATGTTATCGCTATTATTAGAACAGGTTAAAAGGAAAAGGGAGAAGGTGAAATCCAAACAGCTTAGCTGCTTAAAAATAGTTCTCCGTTTACTTGCCCTTCTTAAACCACCCCTCTCACCATCTGCACAGTAGTACCTCATCCAATCATGTGCCACAACTTGTCCAGCCATTCCCAATTAATGAGGATCCCTTTAATTTCTAATTCTTTGCCACCACAAAAAGAGCTACTATAAATATTTTGTACATATAGGTCCTTTTTCTTTTGTCTCTTTGGAATACAGACCTAGTAGCGGTATTGCTGGGTCAAAGGGTAAGAATGCTTAGTTTAATACCCCTTTTGGTATAGGTACAAATTGTTCTTAGAATAGTTGGACCTGTTCACTGCTTCACTGCTCCATCAGTAGCTCATTAGTGTGCCTGTTTTCTTTTCCTTTATCCCCTCCAGCATTTGACATTTCTGGTAGTTGTGAAGTGGTACCTCAGATTTGTTTTAATTTTCATTTCTCTAATTATTAGTTATTTAGAGCATTTTTTCAAATGACAACTGTAGCTTTGATTTCTTCTTCTGAAAATTGCATATTTATATCCTTTGACCATTTATCAATTGAGGAATGGCTCTTATTTTTTTTTATAAATTTGACTCAGTTCTATATTCAACGTATACTTGAGAAATGGTGCCCTTAGCGAAACTTGATATAAAAAATTTTTGAAATTATTTCATTGCTAATGGAATCTTCCAGCATAGTATATTTTCCTTTAATAACTCTTTTAATTGGGACTATTTTAATTTTGTTTTGTATAAGGTAATGATTTCTACCCCTGTCTTTTTTTTAATTCACTGAAGCACATTAGATTGTGCTCTAGCCTTTAACTCTGTATGTGTCTTCCTGTTTCAAATGTGTCTCTTGTAAACAACATATTGTTGGGTTCTGGTTTCTAATCCATTCTGCTATCTGCTTCCATTTTATGGGTGAACTCATCCTATTAACATTCACAGTTATGATTACTAACTGTATTTCCTTCCATCACATTTTCTTCTCTCTTTTTTTATCCTGTCCCTCCACAAAAGTCTATTTTGCTTCTAACCACTGCCTCCCTCAATCCACCTTCCCTTTTGCCATTTCCCTCTTTGTCTCATCCTTTGCCTTTTTTTGGTTCATTGAAGCATATTAGACTGTACCCTGGCCCTTTATTTTAACTCTGTATGTGTCTTTCTGTTTTGAGTGTAGTTTACCAGTTCAGCTTTACACTTCCCACTAACCTTGAATCTTTTTCCCCTTGTCCTTTCGTAACTCACAGAGTGAGATTATAGAAGGAGAGAGAAGAGGGCCAGGATGAAGCCTTGGGGAACAACTCCTGTTCATAGATGTGACATGGATGAGGATCGAGCAATGTAGATGAAGGGGTGCTCACAGAAGTAGAAAATGAACCAGTGTATTAGGAGGGCAGAGTTTATAATCTCAAAGAGGATTATATATATGTCTGAAAGGTTCGGAACCGCCGGATATAAGAAACTCTCAGAGTAGGAGGCAGAAGAATCAAAGCATATATTTAGACTCCACAGTAACCAACCCATGAACCAGCATCCCCATTTTGATATATTGATCAAAAGCTTCCAGGCCCAATAAGTACATCTCACAAGAGTAACCAGGAGGCCACAGAGAAGCATGATGGTGTACAGCAAAATCATATACATGCTTCCCCTCTATGGTAAAAAGATTACCCACTGGCTTCAAGTCCTTGTTCAGCTTCCTCCCGTAGGTCAGCTCTGCTACCGGCAGCTCCTGCTTCAGCTTCGGCTGTGGCTGTAGCTATAGCTGTAGCAACCTCTGGCTCCAACGGAAGCTGTTTTTAACCATCCGGCTTCTGCGGGGGTGTAAAGTACGCTGGGGAAAGCACAGGTTCTTTCAATCTGCTTAAGCAAGGTGAAGGGGTTGACCAGGAAAGCACAGGTTCTTTCGATCAGCTTAAGCAAGGGAAGCAAGGTGAAGGGGCCGACAAGCTTAGTCCAATCCAACATACAAACAGCATTCAGTTCAGGGGAAAAAGCCAAACTAGTCAAGGGCACTTGTTGACTAAGTGCTAAGGAGCCCATTTTTGGTTACCAACACAACCAGGAGATATCAATATCACAAAAACCTAGAGAGAAGAGAATATCCAAGAGAATAGAGTGATTAATAGTGTCAAAGGCTAAAATGAGGTTAAGGAAGCTGAGGATTAAGAAAAGCACATTAGATATGGCAATGAAGACAACACTGGTAACTTTGGAGAAAGCACTTCCTGTTGAATGACGAGGTTGGAAGTGATATTGTAGAAGGTTTAGAATCAAGTTGAAAGGGAGGAAGAGGAGGCACCAAGTTTAGATAGCTTTCTTATGGAGTTTAGTCAGGAAGGGGAGGAAAATCATAGTATGATAGTTAGTGGAGATGGTGGGAACAAGTGAGAGTTTTGCTTGTTTCTTTGTTTTAGAATGGAAGTTGGTGTATTTGTAAGGAAGCAGGCCATGGATAGGGAATGATTAAAGATAAAACAGCATTGGGTTGGGCGAGGAGCAGTAATTTTCTGGAGATGTGTTGAATGGGATCAAGAGTGAATGTAGGGGCAGCTGGGTGGCACAGTGAGTAGAGCACCAGCCCTGGAATCAGAAGGACTTCAGTTCAAATCTGGCTCAGACACTTGATATACTTACTAGCTGTGTTACCTTGGACAACTCACTTAATCCCAATTGCCCTGCCTTCCCCCCTCCAAAAAAAAGAGTGAATGTAGAGGAGTTTTACATTGGTAAGGAGAAGGCCACCTCTTTTTATGAAATGGACATGAAGAATGAAATAGTGAGAGACAACATCTGAGTGATATGAGATGAAGAAGAATTGAAAAGAGGCAGCTGAGGCAAATGGCCTCAGATTTTTTTCAGTGAAGCATGAGATGAGGTTCTCTGCTCAGAGAATAAACATCTTTCTATAAGAGCATTTAGAATATTAATTAAATGCTTGATTTCATGGATGCTGACAGGCTGAATTGAGGAAAGATAGAATGATTAAATAATCTGTTTGAGGTCATGCAATATGTCTCTGGAAGACCAGAAATATAACTTTAGTCACTTCTATAACTATTAGACTACACTTTTGTGTCAGGCAGATATATTATTGTATTTTTGTAAACAGTAAATAAAAAGGGTTTTGTCTCCCAAAGAAGGCTTCAAAAGAAATATATCTGTTCAAGTTAAAAACTTGCATTACTGGAATAAAATTTACACTGGGGATGATAGGTCAGGTTCAGGGATAAAATCTATCTATCAAGGGATGCTGAAAATCTGTTTGCCATGGACAATAGAGATTGCATTTTATAGTAGATAGGGAGTCTGAAAGCCAAGAGTCAAGTCCTTCATGGTGGGTTCAGGTCCCATCTCTGAAACATACTGGCTGTGTGACTCTTGACAAATCATTCAACTTCTCAGTGTTCCAGATTACACTTCTGGTGTAGAGAAGAGGCTTACCTGCAATTAGCAAAGGGCATTTGCTCACCAAAGAGTTTCCCATAAGGATGACCATTCAATTTTAGTCTTTTTCCCTATTCCCTAGACACTAACAAATGTGATCCAGTGGACCTTAAATTGAAAATCCAAGGCAAGGGAGAAGACTGTCAAGTTGTATCATGCCAACCAGACACCAAAGAGCATTCTAGATGCAACATAGGAATCATAACAGCAGAAAGCATCTGTTAAAGAATCAACAGTAAAACTTATTCATATACAAATACACTAAATATGGGTATTAAACAAAGTAAAATTGACACTGACCAGGAAAAGGGAACTCTGACAAAGGAACAAGCAAGGTCATTCCCTCCAGGTGGAACGATTCCCTACTAAGTTTTCCAAGGCCGTTCACTCAGAGACCCAGTCATCAAGTTCCTGGATTTTATTTAGTACTTATCTGCATTCTGAGGCAGATTAGGAATGGGGAGAGTAGCATGTTGGGAGTGAAAGCATGAAGCACTACATTCATCTATCCAGACAGTGAAATATCAATACTTTTGTCATCAGGGCCTGCCTTCAGTCCAGCCTCTTCAACTAGCTGGGCTTAACTGGGTAGACAAATTGCCCACTATTTTGTGAATGAAGTTCATACAGTAGAGAAGGAAGTTACTGGGAAGTATACCAGGATACTTGTAGTCTGAGAACCTTTCAAAGTAATTAGTAAAGGCCCAGTAAAGCTCTCCTTCCCAAGGTTTTTTGACGCCAAGGAAATTTAGATATAGAGACGATTTGGATGGACACCACTGTACTAAAATCAGGCAGCTGATATCCAAGATATGTAGGAAACTGAAAATAGTATATAAGAACAAGAACTCTTCTCAGATAAAGTAAAAAGAAATAGGCAGTTTTCAAAAGAAGATAAGCAAAGTATCAACCACCATATGAAAGAATGCTCAAAATCATTAATAGTAACAGAAATGAACAAATAAACAACTTTAAAATTTTGCCTCATAATCATCATATTGGTAAAAATGACCAAAGTAATGGTAAATTCTGAATAGGCTGAGAGAAGATAGACACAATAATTTACCATTGTTGGTGAAAATATAAATTGTTCTACCCATTCTGGAAAACAATTCGTAATTATATTTTTAAAAATCACTAAACTGTATATAACCTTCACCCGGTAATATCACTACTAGGCACATATGCCAAGAAGGTCAAAGAAGGAGGGTAAGGCCCCATATAGACAAAATTATCTAAAGCAGTACTCTTTGTCGTATCAAAGGACTGGAAAGAGAGTAAATATCCTTTGAATAGGAAATGGCAGAGTGAGTTGTGCTATGTGAATGTAATTAAATAAAATTTTATCTAAGAAAGCACTAGTATAAAGAATTGAGAGAAACTTGGGGAAACTCTTATGAACTGCTGCTAAGTAAGCAAAATAGAACCAGGAGAATAAATTGCCCAATGCCAATAGCATTGTAAAGGAAAACAACATTATTAGACTTTATAACTCTGATCAATTCAGTGACCAATCTTATGACTTCATAGTATTGATGGTGAAGTATATTTACAATCTCTCAGCAGAGAAATGATGAACTATACTGGCAGAATGAGGCATACATTTAAGAAATGGTCAATGTGATGATTTGTTCTGATTGACTGCGCTTATTTGTTATGAGAGGGTTTTATGATGAGAGGGGAAGAGGAAAGAGTCATTGGGAAATGGTAGTGATGCAAAAAATTAAAGGGCATCAATAAGACATTTAAAAAGAAAAAACTAAAAGATGAGGACTGAGAAAAGGCTATTGGATTTAGTAATTATCAAGGCACTAGTGACCTTTGAAAGGGCAGTTTCAATAGAGTCTGCAGTAGATTAGAAGGCAGCCTGTAAGGACTTGAGGATAGCAGTCAGGCCACCTTCAACAATAGTAATCTTATCTTTTGCTGAGAAGTTGTCTTCCACATGGAAGAAAGGGATGGTTGACATATAACTGAACCATTTAATTACAACAATGGAAATTCTGCTTCTGACTATATAACTTTACAGTGACACCCCTCCCCATGCTACACCTCAGGGCTCCATCCAATGTCTACAATGAAATTAATAAATGAATACAAACCCCTAGATTATTACTTCCATGGGGACCAGGACCATGTGTTATATAAACTTTATTTCTTTTCCTGTACCTAACACAGTACCCCTTAAGTAATG
The DNA here is from genome assembly GCF_011100635.1 of Trichosurus vulpecula. Lineage (NCBI taxonomy): Eukaryota > Metazoa > Chordata > Mammalia > Diprotodontia > Phalangeridae > Trichosurus > Trichosurus vulpecula. The sequence continues at coordinate 361,130,009 of NC_050574.1, forward strand.
TGCACTTAGTAAATGTTTGTTGAATCAGTGAATGAATAGATTGGTGAAATTTAAACAAGAAAATGAATCATCTCTTTCCCCCTTTTACTTCTCCTCCTTTTAATACCACATAAGTATATTATGTCCTTGTCTGCCACCACCAGCAGCAGCATCAAAATCATCATTTTCTTCTTCTTCTTCATCAGCATCATAATCATCACATGATCAACATCATAATTACAATCATCATAAACAATTTTCAGGCATGTTGGAAAAGAGTTAACATTCAATAATGTTTTGCAAAACATAAAATGTGATATTTCAGTCATAAATATAAGAAAGCATTATACTTGAAGTGACTACAAACCATAAGGCAGAATTGACATATAATTCTAGTTGAAAAGACCGCATTTAAAAGATGTAAATGGTAGTACCAGAAATCAATATTATTACTATTATCACAGGGAAGCCTTGCTTAACATTTACACATTAGGTTTCTGTTTTAGGTTTAGATCACACTGAAAATGACTACAAACCATCTAATCATTAGCTAGTTCCTAATTACTTCAAAGCTCTCCATCACTGTGTGCTAATCATTATTCCCGGATAATGGTTTATCTATACAGTAAATGAATCAGACAAAACAACACAAAATGTGTTTGAACCAATTGTCCCATAACATTTTGATGATACAGAAGGGTGAAATTAGTGCTTCTGGGCTTCAGCCTTGAGTCTTAGAACAAGCTATAGTGAGTCAGACTAACAGTTATTTTTGTGCTGCCCATTTTATCCAAGGTCCCATAAACACAATTTTAGTCTTGAACTACTTATTATGAAAATAACAAACAGAGCTATGATATCTTACATTTTTTAGAGAAAGCAGAAAGCATAGAGTTTTCTGGTCAAGTTTTGAATTTATCATCTTGATTTTCAGCCCTTTGTATGTGTAGAGAAAGCTGGGTGGTGCAAGATGAAGATAGCTGGGCCTAGACTTAGGAAGAACTAAGTTTAATTCTAACCTCAGACATTACTGTAAGCTTTGTGAACCTGCCCAAGTCACTTAACCTCTCTCTGCCTGAGTTTCCTTAACTGTAAAATAGTGGCAACAATAGTACCTACTTTCCAAAGCTGTTGTGAGGATCAGATGCAATGATATTTGTAAAGCATTTAGCATGGTGCCTTACACACAGTACTAGGTACTTAGTAAATTCTTCCTTTCTTTCTTCCACCCTCCTTTCATTCCTTCTTACCTTCCCATCTCCTTTTTTATTTCCTCCCTCCTTTTCTCTTTCCTTCCTTCCCCTTCCTCCTTTCCTTCCTTCTATCCTCCCTTCCTCTCTCTCTTCCTCTCTCCCTCCTTCCCTTTCTTCCTCCCTTCCTTCCTTCCTTCCTTCCTTTCTTCCTTCCTCCCTTCTTTCCTTCCTACATAATATATATTACATACATGCATATGTGTAACCTAACTCAAAACTGAAATTAGCATATTGGAAAAGGAGCTGGAGAGTTTAATGGACTCCAAGCTTAAGATGAGTCAAAAAGTTGATTTTGCGGTCAAATTAAAAAAAAATTAACACATTTTTGGTTGAGAGGCAAACTTTTCAGGAAAAAAGGAATAAGGAAAGGATAGCTCTGTCTTTGGCAGACCTGGTCATACCAATCTGGATTATTGTGTTTACTTCTAAGTACCACAGGTTAGAAAGCTGGAGAATATCCTTAGTGGGACAGCCAAACTAATGAAGGGCCTCAAATTCATGCCATATGAGGACTGGTTAAAGTAACCAGTGATGTTAAACCTACAGAAGAAAAGACTCAGGGGTAGCATGTTAGTTATGCTCACATATCTAAAAGGCTGTCATGTGTGACATGAAATAAAGACGGTTCTCTGGTTGTGTAAGAAGGAGCATGTTATAGTGGTTTGTCAGTTTCAAAACCAAGGAGACCTTGGTTCAAATTCTTTCACTATCCTTAGAATATACCAATTCTGTGACCTTAAGTAAATCACCTGACTTCTCAGTGCTCTAAGTATCTCTCTAAGATAGGAATTCTTAACTAAGTGGTCCATGAACTTGTTTTTCTTTTTAAAAATATTTGGATAACTATTTTAGCATAATAGGTATCCTTTATAATCCTATGTATTTTGTCTCATGAATTTAAAAGCACTATTCTGATAAGGGCTTCATGGAAATCACCAGAGTGCCAAGAAACCCATGAAAAAGGTTAAGAAAGCCTGCTCTAAAACTGTAAGTTGCAGAGCAGATTCTGACCTGCATGAATAGAAGGAGTTTCTTCACCTGGGAATTCCTAATATCAATTAAAGTATATCGCATACTCAGTCCCTACCCCTAGCCTATGGTGGGCAGATGAAAGAACTCAAGGTTTTTGGTTGGTTGGTTGATTGGTTGTGGTTGGTATTATTTTAATAGCCAACTAATTGGGAAATAATCCCTACAAGTCTATATCATTGTGGGACCAGAGAAGAGAATTTATACCTTGCCACAAAAGTGGAAAAAGAGCCTCAGGATGTCTGAGATTCAGATTTTTTAAGCACAGATATTGAAATATCTTACAGTTGTTGAACCAACAGGATAAGATCAGACAGATGCTGATGCAAGGATAGGTAGGCACATAAGAGTTACTTCTCACTGAAGGGTCAGTGAAGTCAACAGGTTATGCTGGTTCCTATAACAGATAACACCTTCCTGAGCACAGAAAAACGAGAAAGCATGGAGTTTGTCCTCTCTTGCTTCAAGCTTAAAGAAGGATGTTTTGATTTTTGTTTTACAAAATGGAAGTACTTAAGCTAAGCCACCTCTTACATGGGAAAGAGGAAATAGACTTGTTCTGTTTGTCCCTAGAGGGCAGTATCAGAAGCAAGGTGTGGTGGTTAGGAAGAGGCAAATTTAGTCTAGATGTCAGGAGGAGAAAAATAATACCAACTAGAGTTTCCAAATGGAGAATAGGCTAATTTGAGAGGTGACTATGTGGCTCAGCGGATAGAATGCTAGAGCTAGAATCAAGAAAACCTAAGTTCAAAAACAGCCTCAGATATTTAATAGCTGTGTGAATATGAACAAGTCACTTAACAGCTGTTTACCTCAGTTTCCTCATTTGTAAAGTGGGGATAATAATAACAACTGCCTCTCAGGGGTGTTGTAAAGATCACATGAGATAATATTTGTGAAATTCTATTTAAAAGTTATTATTATTATTGGACTTCCCCTCATTGAAAGCCTTCATGAAAATGCTAAATGACTTGATTGTTGGTAGTGGGGATGCTTTTTAGAATATGGTCTGGATTACATGACTATTAAAGTCACTACCAACTGAAATTCTGTGATTTTTCAAACATGATTTTGTTGCAATTTACCATCCCCATTTTATTGTACATAAATCCCATTTATATATTTTACAATCCTGCCAAACTGGTCTTTTTGCTGTTCTTCATGCACAACTCTCAATATGCCCTCACTGTGCATTTGTAGAAGCTGTTCTCCATGCCTGGAATGTGCTCTTTCTCCTCTTTCCTTCTCTTACAATTCCCAGGTCCCTTCACAGCTCAGCTTAGCTCAGGCACCATCTTCTGATTACCATTTTCTGATTCCCTCTCCCCTCAGTTATTAGTGCTCCTTTATAAAAGGATATTGCATTTCTTTTGTTTATATCTATATGTTTACACTTTGATTCCCCAGAGAGAATGAGAATGCCAGTTCCTTGGTGACAAGAATTCTTTCACTTTGGTCTCTGTGTACTATGCAGTTTTGCACAGGACCTATCATACAGTAGATACTTAATAAATACTTGCTGACTGATTGCATCATTCATGACACCAAATATATATGCATATATATATATATATATATATATATATATATATATATATATATATTGAGCCTACCCTATGAATGCCTCTAGAAGGGACCATTTAAGCATATTATGGGGTAAAGAAGCATTGATCTAGATTTCCCCAGCACTTAGTGTCATTTCCAGGGTGCAAGACAGGTCCTATGTGAAATCCTTTTGAGTCAGAGGGGCACAAAATTAGTTTATACTTCATTAAGTAGTAACTGGTTGTTTTTAAAACTGCACATACCTTCCCCAAATAATCAGTTCACTCCTAGAAAGCTGTCTGAATCGTGAAAAATTTGGGAAGAGGGGAGGAGTATGAAAGATCCCCACAATGTGGTAGGTGTCATACACTGATATTTATTTAACATGGACTATATTCAGAATTTCTTCCATTGAGCATCCATTTCCAGATTATCCACCTATTGCACCTTACCTCACTACCAGTTCAAAGAGAGAAAAAATTGCTCCTTTCATGTTAATCAGTTTGTATTTATGGAACAATTAACTAATTTATCAAATGGACAGGGTTGTTTCCTAGATGCTCTTACCACTTCTCAGGAGGAGCTTGTTTTAAGAATTTTCTTCAAGGCTGTTTACATCTCAACCATTAAGTTCCCTTAGCAACAGAGAAAATGAGAAAAGAAAAAAAAAGGAGGAAAAAACCCTAACTAAATTACCTAGTTGAATTTTCACATAATCCTATTTATGCAAGGAAGGATTTTCTTACCACATTTTGTCAACTTCCTTCCCAGTTATTAATATTTTAATAAAATGTATTTAAAGTAAAGCAGCATCATCGCCAATGGGAACTGGGTAGACAGAGTCTCTGACTCCTAATGGGCATCGCAAACCACCAAAAGAAAAGAATCCTCCCAGTTTCTCAGCTGCTACTCATTTGGTAATTTTTGCTCTGCCATTTGGGGATTGTTTACTCCTTCCCCTTCCTTTGATTACTCCTGTTGTCTTATTGATTACATCTCTTTCCTCTCAACCAAAGTTTAGACTTCAATTAGGCCCAATTCTACTTAGAGGCACTTGCTTAAAAAACTCATCAGGTAAACTGCACAATCTCTCTCTCTCTGTCTCTGTCTCTCTCTCTGTCTCTGTCTCTCTCTCTCTCTCTCTCTCTCTGTCACACACACACACACACACACACACACACGCACACACACAGATAAACATTTTCCAGAAAGAAAAAAATACTAGCAACATGTTCTTCATTGACCCCCTAAGAAAGCTAAAAATCACCCCCACAAATATATACTTTATAATTTCTTAATAAGTTTCATAATAGTAATTAATAGTGAGAATGGTGATGGGAAGAAATTACTATCTCTCAAAAAAGGCTTAGATAATGAAGGGTATCTGCAATATCTGGTTCGAAAAGCCCAAAATTTAAAACCAGAGAAAAATTGATGTTGGTTGATTTATGAATAGCCTTCCTGTGTTGGGTTCAAATGCCAGTAAGTATTTTAAATCATCAATACCATCATCTGTAATATATAATTTTCAGAACATTTAAGCAGCTGATGCTGTGTATCATTTATGACCATCCAGAGAAGGGCTTTCTTTACGGAGGATAAAGCTCTGAGATGGGAGGAAGCATGGTCAAGTGGTTTAAGACCTATAGGAAACTGGCAATATTTCTTTGTCTGCCTCCACCTGGTTTGTGACCTTGAGCAATTGGGCCATAGAATCTTAGAACTGGAAGGGATATTAAAGGTTTAGTATTTTGTAATCTATGCATATTCTAGAATGTGAACTCCTTTCTCTAGATTCCTTTGGTATTTGTTAGCATCACCCATCATCAATCAGTAAGTATTATTAAGCACCTCCTATGTACCAGGTGCTGTTCCAGGCAGTAGGGATAGAAAGGCAAAAATGAAAATTCTTACCTTTAAAGAGCTTACATTCTGTTAGGGGAAATGACATGTATACATATAAGCAGATATAGCAGAAACACATCAAGATAAAAATATAAATTTTCTGTTCTTAAGGAGCTCAGCTTTAGCCAAGGGACATTTATCCAAGTTGAATAGCAAAGCAAAACAAAACAAAAACAGACAAAAAGTAAAACCAAAAATCAGAGAATATATTTTCTCTTTCTTTCATAAGAGAATATATACTAGACAATATAGAAAGACAGAACTCTGCCATTGAGAGAGAGAAAACTCAGTGAAACCAAGAGTTCTAGATCTCACACAAGGGAAACTTCTCTGAAGTTTCTAATATAATAATCTGGGAATAGGGACATGAGAGATACTGCAAGCTCTATCATCTCCTCCTGTGTGGGCTTCTTCCCACTGTAGCAAAAAAGTGAACCTATAAGTAGATTTACAGCATATATCAAATAAATTAAAGGTAATATTTTGGGGGGAGAGGCACTATAAATTCATCAGGTTAGTTAATTATTTCCCGAAAGAGCTTGACTTGGAGGAATAAGACAAGATCTAGAATACAAAGAAAGGTAACAGGTTCCTATATAGCCTTTTATTCTAGGTATTGGTACATATCTTATTTCCTTATCAAATTGAAGGTAACAGACAATGTCTTATACTTATTCATACCTTCCATAGGATCTTGCAAAATGTCTTGTGTATATAATTAGGTGCTCAATAAGTACTGGTTAAATGAAGTTTACAAATGAGGAAGTGGGACTTACAGAGCTTGTAAGTCTTGTAAGCTTGTAAGCTCAAGGGCAATCTTGAACCCAACCTTAAACCTAGAACCTAAGTCCCCTTTCTTCAAGCTTAGTCCTCTTTCTAATACTTGATTCTTGCTTTATTGATCATGATTCTATCAACATTGGCCTTCTGGATGTTATATTAACAAAACACTCCATAGCTCAGCTCCAGGCATTTTCTCAGGCTCTCCCCCATTCTTGGAACACTCTCCCTCCTGTGCTCTGAAGCTCTGACTAGTGAACTTGATGGGGTTTTCTTAAGTCTGAACAAAAATTCTACCTTATACAAGAAGCCTTCTCCGAACCCTCTTAATTCTAGTGCATTCCTTCATTTAATTATTTCCTGTTTTCCTGTTCATAGCTTGCTTTGTATATAGGTATTTGCATATTGACTCCCCCATTAGATTGTAAGCTCCTGAGGGCCAGGCTTCAGTTGCTTTTTTTGTATTTCCAGAACTTAGCACGGTACCTGGCACATAGTAGGAACTTAAATAGTTATTGAATGAATGAATGAAAATGAGGGTAGTAATAATGAATGCCTATTGTCAACTATGACTGCAACTCACACTTCTGTAGAGATGGCTTACAAAGCACTTTTTGTTTTATCTATTGAAAATATATGATCCCAGCCTGATTTCTCCTTGTTACTTAACACACTTGGAAAGTCTCCCTGTTCTTAATTAGTGTGTCACAGAGAATTAACATGAATTTAAATATTATTCTTAGAAAATGTAATTTCAGGAATGTAAATCTGATGCGTTCTCCAAATTATATAAGGCAGACCAAAGTCAAATGATGAATATTGATGGATTTTCTACCACTTCTAGTTATTCCATGGTCTGTTGATAGAGTAAATGATAAAGAGAGCTTTATGGGTTATGGGATGATGTCTAATAGGGAACTATTCCTCATGAAGTGAGTGACTCAGGTAGGCAGAAGACAACTATCCTTCCTGGTGGGCCGTAAGAAAGGCAAGTTTGACCCAAGCTTGCTCTCCCTCTCTTTTTCCCTTTCTTCTTCATTCTCCCTTTCTGTCTTCCTTTCCCCCTCTGTAGAAGGCAGAGAACGACTCCTTATGAGCATGTGCAAATGCTGCTTTCTAATTAATCGGGTAGACATTGGCACTGTGAAGTCCTAACACCCTCTATCCAATAGTCTAAGAGTTGATCCGGATTGTGTATCATCTACTTCTACTGCCTCCATCTCTCTCTCTCTCTCTCTCTCTCTCTCTCTCTCTCTCTCTGTCCCCCCCACCTCTTAAAGTTGCCTCAGGCATTCAATGTAGTCATTATGCCACTCTTCTGTATCTCCAAGTAGAAAAAGAATAACTAGGAGAATTAACAAGTCAATTAGCCAAATTTTTATATTCTTCTACACATCTAAGGTGCTCTTCTTTACCCCATGGTGCTGCTGAGAGGATGGATTTTGTTGTTGCATGAACCCTTAAATGTAAAAGAGATATGTGATGGTGTAGTGTCAAATGTGAATTTCTACAACAAATAATCATTCTACTCTGCTAAGCCCACAATTACAGTACTTTTTTTCCCCTTGTTGTATCTCTTTCACCCAAGTATTCCCCAAATCTTTCCTCTTCCTATATTTTCATCTGAATCTCTCCCTCTTTTCCTTCCTTCCTTCCTTCCTTCATTCATTCATTCATTCATTCATCCTTCCTGCCCAGATGAAACACCCATGTTGACTTTGGAGTAGGCATAGATATTGTGTAACAGGTTCTAAGCTACCGATGATGTAATGAAGATTTTCTTTCATTGACTGATGAGCAAAACTGGGTGTTCATTCAAAAAGCAACAGACAACCAGAACCTTGACCTTTTCTTTGATCTGTTTTCTTCCCGACTGGCGGCACTCCAGTGAAATAAGAAAAAAAAAATCTCTAAGAATTCTTCCCCATCCCAGGCAAAAACACGGCCCATGAAAACAAGCCTCAGTTCCTTGCTCTGGCATTTGTTCTTTCATTTTAGTTAAAAGATATTGAAGGCTACAGCTTTGTGAATTTTGAACAGGCAAGAGATCAAGCCACCAGGAAGTCTTGGAGTTGAGTCCCAGATAGGGATCTGCAACCAACAAAAATTTTAAGGCTTTAAGGCTCGCAGAAGTGGCCTTTGGGATCCAACTTAGCAGTAGCTGAGACAAGGATTCATCCAGCTACAATGACACATTTCAGTCTGAACTTGATAGAACCAATCCTAGGTAAAAATAGTGTTAAATGTGAGCCCATTTCCACAAACACCAAGGGAGTATAGGGAAGAGAGTATCCTGCAGGTGTTGGGGAAAAATCTTTGTACTTCTCTGTATATCTTAAAAAATAAAGCTAATCAATATTAATTGGTTAAATGGAACTGAGGTTCTAGTCAGTGGCACCTAGCTAGCAGTGAGATAAAAGACAATGGAATGGGGAATGGGATTGAAAGTATTAAAGAAGAAACACTTCAAACCCCTACAAATACCCCTAGGGCCCTAAATGGGAGAGGGAGGGTAGCGTACTTGTTACACAAACAAAAAATAAGTGTTTGTGCAAGTATCCGTAGGCTGCACTTGGAGTCAAATTCTTTAGTATACTTGATCCTTCCCCATAGCTGTCTTGGCTCCATATTCTAGTCTTTATTGTGACAATATCCAAGGCCATTCCATACAGAGAGAGTTAGTGAAATATAGCATGATGACTGCTTCTGGTAGAAATTATGTTATCATTAACCTAGTCTTCATTATTACAAGGTGATCTTTTTCTTCTTTGTTCATAGTAGGCACCTAATAAGTGCTTATTGATTGATTGATTTAATTCCCCTTGGTGACTATTTCAAACATTCTCTTCTCTCCTCAAGTAAAATAATGCCACTCCCCTCTCTTTTGGCTGACATCCTTACTTCCAACATTACTAAAATCAGAGACCATGTGTCATGATTTACCTCATTTCCTATATTCTACCCTTGGAAAAAAATCCCCTTTAAATCTTCATCTATTTTTTCCTATTTCACTCTAGTCTCTTTCCCACTCAGCCTTTTTGTTTATTCCTAGGTAAGTGGCACAGTGAATAGAGCACTGGACCTGGAGTCAGGAAGATCTGAGTTCAAATCAGGCCTCAGATACAGTTAGCTGTGTGACTGTAGGCAAGTCACTTAATCTCTATATGCTTCAGTTTCTTAAATTATAAAATGGGAATAAAAATGGCATCCACTTCCCTGGGTTGTTGTAGGATTAAATGAGATGATATTTGTAAAGAACTTAACACAGTGCCTGGCACATAATAAGTTCTTAATAACTTGGCCTTGGTCTCTCATTCCTTCAAGCATTTGTCATCTCCAATACCTGGCATGTATTCTTTCTTCATATTTGCTTCTTAGAATCTTTATTTCTTAAAGTCTTAGTTCGGATACCCCTTCCTCTTTGAAGCTTTTCCTAATTTCTCCCAGTTGTTAGGGCTCTCTCTTTCTTCAAATTATCTTGTATTATTTGTACATATGTCTTACTCCCCACTCTCAATTCAAGAAAATACAAAATCCTTAAGGGAAAGCACTATTTTAAAAAAAAATTATTTTTGTTTCACCAGTGTCTAACACAGTACTTTGTATATAATAGATATTTTTAAATGTCTAAATTGATTTGGTTTGGAAGATATTATCAAGACTTCACAGGCTTTTTCTACCTCCTCATCTTCTGCAACAGATGTTGACACATAAGCTGCAATTATGTTCATTATGGTCTTTTTGTATATGCTCATCGTGAGCACTGAGATCAAGATGACCCAATGTCCCAGTAAAAGATGTTTCTTTTTGCCTTTGGGCAAGCAATAAAACCCAAACTGCCAACGTATATATTTTCCTCTCCAAGGAGAATCTGTGAGTTCTCTTTCCATTTAAAATAGTGTCAACTTCTTTACTTCTTCTCATTTCATTTATAGTAAGAATGGTGCTAATTATAATGTCTATTTCATTTAGTAGTATGTCAAATTGGTGCAGCCAATATGGCAAAGTTGGAAATTTTGCTAAGCTCTCCCAATTCACCCATCTAAACAACTTTAAAAATTGCATCATACTGCATTCTGAAAATAACCCCCCCAAAAGTCACAGTGATTCAATTTTCCAGCTCAGGGCAGATTAGGAAAAGAGACGTCTGCAGACCCTAAGGTGGGAGCTGACCTGGAATATGGCCTGTGGAAATATCACTATCTATGGGACCTTCATGATGGTAGTGGTAGCAGCAGCAGAACAGTGGTACTGGGAGCACCTAACACCAAGAGGAAGTAAGGAGACTGAACACCTAATCAGAAAGAGATTCCAGGTGGACCACTGAGGTAGCACTGGGTCCAGGATCAGCCATTATTTTACAGATCCATTGCCCAGTACCCACTGCAGGGTCATAGTTCCAGGGCAGAGAATACTGGTTGCAGTTACAGTTGAAAAGAGTGAACTCCTACATAAGTACTGTCACAATACCAGGGTAAATATGAATATTTGTGGTCATGAGGGGGCAGTTGCCCTACCTGGGTAAGGACCAGAGTACAGACCTAGAAAGCAGTGACCAGAATGTACAACCATCACACCATTCTGGAAGAATTAAAAACTTAAAAGCTCCTAGACAGAGCTATGGAAAAATCAGGACATAAAAGCCTAAAACTCAGGCCAATCACGTCAATTCCACAAGAGGTGATCAAAGTCTATTTCTAACATAAATTCTAAGGCTTACAAGAAAAAAAGCAAGAAAATGAGCCACCAACAAAAGGAACTTGACCATAAAAAGCTACTAGGGTGACAAGGAAGCTCAACAAAGCTCAGAAGAAGACAATGGCTTAAAAAATCGACAAACAATCTCTCAAAGAAAAGTGCAGAAATGGAAAGAAGTCCAAGAAGAATTTCTAGAAGAGCTAAAGAAAGAGATATAAAGATGGGGGAAGTGATTTTAAAAACCAAATAAGAGTGATAGAGGAAAAAAATGGAAAAAGAAACAAGAGAAGTGCAAGAAAAGTTTGAAAAGAGAATTAAAGCTTGGCAAAAGAGGCACACAAAAAATTACTGAAGAAAATAACACCTGAAAAACACAGAAGTGGCCAAATAGTAACCAAAAAAAGGAGAGGGAAGAATGAAACCTTATTGAGAGAAAAAAACTTCATAAAAATTAGAATTGGTCAAGAGAAAGCTAATGACTCCATGAGACATCAAAAAAGAATTAAACAAAGCCAAAAGACTGAAGGAACAAAAAGAAACCATGAAATACTTCAGAGGGAAAACACATGGCGTGAAACACAGATTGGGGAGAGATAATTGAAGAATTAGTGAACTACCTGAAAGCCATGATCAAAAATAAATTTTTAAGATCCTAGGTATCATATTTCAAGACATTCTAAAGGAAAATTTTCCAGACGTCTTAGAACAAGAGGGGAAAGTAGGAATTGAAAATATTCACCAATCACCTTCTGAAAGAAGTGATCCTAGAATGAAAACCCTCAGGAATATTACTGCAAAATTTCAGAGCTCCTAGGTCAAGGAGAAAGTAATGAAAGCATCTAGAAGGAAAATATTCAAATATGATAGAGTCACAGTCAGGATCAATGCAAGATTCAGCACCATTAAAGAGAAGAACTTTTATATGACATTCTCGAAAGCAAAAGAGCTAGGATTACAAATAAGAAAAACCTACCCAGAAAAACTGAATATAATCTTACAGTAGAAAATGGATGTTTAATGAAATAGGAAAATTTCAAGTATTCCTAATGAACAGGCCAGATCTGAACACGAAATTTGACATTCAAATACAAGACTCAAGAGAAGCATTAAAAGGTAACCATGAGTGAGAAATCGAAAAGTGAGAAAAAAGAAGGCACTGGGAAAAGGGGAGAGGGAGAATAAGAAAGGGGAAACATAATGACACGTAAAGGAGGGGCAAAAGGAAGAGGTTTTTTTTTTTTTGCAATGTAGGGGAAAATGGAAGGTTAAGTGTGGTTCAAAGAAGGAAGAATATGTATGCACACATAGTTGGATATAGAAAATGATCTTACCCAACAGTGAAGTTGTTTGGGAAGGGGCTAAGAGAAAAGAGAGAGTGATAATGGGAAGGGTAGATTAAGAGAAGCAGTGGTCAACAGCAAAACAGACTTCTTAGGAGGCGACATGGTAGAAAAAAATGACAGAGATGGAGAGAAAAGAATAAACAAGATAGAATATGATGGATGGAAATATGCAGTTAGCAATCATAACTGTGAATGTGAATGGGATGAATTCATCCATAAAATGGAAGAGGATGCCAGACTAAAACAATACGTTATTTCCAAGAGATATATTTGAAACAGAAAGACACACAAAGAGTTGAAATAAGGCCCTGGAGGAGAATATATTATGCCATATCTGAGGCAAAAAAGGTAGGTGTAGCAATCATGATCAGAGACCAAAGCAAAAGTAAAAACAGATCTAATTAAAAGAGATAACCAGGGAAACTACATTTTGCTTAAAAAGTACCATAGATGATGAATTAATATTAATAGTGAACTTTTATTCAACAAATGAGAGCATTGCAGGAGGAAATAGAAAGTAAAACAACACTATTGGGAACCTCAGTTTACCTCCTCTCAGATAGAAATAAATCTAACTATAAAATAAACAGGAAAAAACTTAAGGAAATGAATAGAATTTTAGAAAAGATAGATATGATAGACCTCTGGAGAATATTGAAGAAGAACAGTAAGAAGAGTACTTTTTTTTGAGTGGGAAAAATACATCTTTATTTCCATTAACCTCTTTTTCTTTTTTCCTGTTTTTTTTTAATTTATTTGATATATTTAGTTTTCAGCACTGATTTTCACAAAAATCTGAATTACAAATTTTTTCCCAATTTCTACCCTCCCTCCACTCCAAGATGGCATATTTTCTGGTTGCCCCATTCCCCAGTCAGCCCTCCCATCTGTCACCCCACTCCCCTTCCATCCCCCTTTCCCTTCTTCTCTTGTAGGGCAAGATAAATTTCCATGCCCCATTGCCTGTGTATCTTATTTCCTAGTTGCATGCAAAAACTTTTTTGTTGTTGTTGTTTTTGAACATCTGTTTTTAAAACTCTGAGTTCCAAATTCTCTCCCCTCTTCCCTCCCCACCCAACCTCTCTAAGAAGGCAAGCAATTCAACATAGGCTACATGCGTATCACTATGTAAAACCCTTCCACAATACTCATGTTTTGAAAGATTAACTATGTTTTGCTCCTTCCTAACCTATCCCCCTTTATTGAATTTTCTCCCTTGACCCTGTCCTTTTTTGAAAGTGTTTGTTTTTGATTACCTCCTCCCACCATCTGCCCTCCCTTCTATCATCCCCCCTTTTTTATCTTCTTCCTCCTTCTTTCCTGTGAGGCGAGATACCTAATTGAGTGCGTATGGTATTCCCTCCTCAGATCAAATCTGATGAGAACAACATTTACTCATTCCTCCTCACTTGCCCCCTCTTCCCTTCCTACAGAACCACTTTTTCTTGCCACTTTTATGCAAGATAATTTACCCCATTCTATCTCCCTTTCTCCCTCTCTCAATATATTCCTCTCTTATCCCTTAAATTGATTTTATTTTTTTAGACACCATCCCTTCATATTCAACTCACCCTGTGCCTTTGGTTGTATATATATATACCTAAATAGACACACACATGTGTATATATATGTATACATATATATATATATATATATATATATATATATACATATATATATAATATATATTCATATTCCTTTCAGCTACTATGATATCGAGGTCTCATGAATCATACACATCATCTTTCTATGTAGGAATGTAAACAAAACAGTTCAACTTTAGTAAGTCCCTTATGATTTCTAACTCAAATGGCAAAAGAGCTCCAAAAAGCCAATGAGGAGAAGAATGCCTTGAAAGGCAGAATTAGTCAAATGGAAAAGGAGGTCCAAACGACCACTGAAGAAACTACTACCTTAAAAATTAGATTGGAGCAAGTGGAAGCTAGTGACTTGATGAGAATTCAAGATATTATAAGACAGAACCAAAGGAATGAAAAAATGGAAGACAATGTCAAATATCTCATTGGAAAAACCACTGACCTAGAAAATAGATCCAGGAGAGATAATTTAAAAATTATTGGACTCCCTGAAAGCCATGATCAAAAAAAGAGCATAGATATCATCTTTCAAGAAATTATCAAGGAGAACTGCCCTGATATTCTAGAGCCAGAGGGTAAAATAGAAATTGAAAGAATCCACAGATAGCTTCCTCAAATAGTTCCCTAAAAGAAAACTCCTAGGAACATTGTCACCAAATTCCAGAGCTTCCAGGTCAAGGAGAAAATACTGCAAGCAGCCAGAAAGAAACAATTTATATTGAAGAAAACAACACTTTAAAAAAAAAAAGAAGAGTACTTTTTCACTTGGCTGTAAAAGGCACCTTCACAAAAACTGACCGTGTATTAGATTGTAAAACCTCACAAACAAAAGAAAAGCAGAAATATTAAATGTATCTTTTAAAGATCATAATGCAATAAAATTGTTTTCCATGAATCATCTTTGAAGCAGAAATTGAAAATTAAATGGAAATTAAATAATTTAGTCCTGCAGAATGAATGGGTCAAGGAAATATGTTGACTTGTTGGTGGCTGGACAAGTATCTCACATTTAGAAGGCTAATGATTTAATCAATGTTTACAATAACAGAGGGAGGTTGTTCAGATTTGTCCTTTCTAGTATATTATGTAGAGCACCACAGACTAGTTCCAATATAACACAAGAAACTTTGGGAGTTGATTTCTAGTCATGATAACTCAGGGTTTGGTGACAAAAAGTCTTCAAATTGACCATTGAGCTAGAGTAACCGATGACTCAGGAGTAAGTGATTACAGATCAAGTGTACATAAACGCGCAGATTACAATTTGCCTGTAACTCTCTCTCTTTTCCTAATATATCAATTAGGCAAGATTCATGACCTTGAAGATGACCATGAACATGCCTGTATAGTTTGGAATCACAAAATATAAGAAGGTTGGGAAGTATAACATTCATTTACACACCAGAGGATTCCATCCCATAACCAATAACTCCAACCCAACATAGCAATAGTTGTATCTCAAAGCCAGTAAGTCCACCTCAATGTAACAACAAGGAAATTATAACACAGTATTACAGCAAAGAACCAAGTCATCCTGTAACCTTCCCCTACTGCTGGGACCTTTCCATAAACACTCACAAATCTCCCCTGTCTGCTTGTCTACATTCTCTCCCCCCTCAGTTCTCTGGTCTCTACAGCTCTCTGGTCTTCACTCTCCACTCTGCACTCTCTCTGCTGCTCTCTCTCTCTCTTATCTCTTCACAACTCTCTGAGTTCTGTAGCTCACTAATCTGAAGATTCTTAGCTCTGTCTTCTGAGAGTTCTTACTTCTTTTCCTTGGGCTGAATTCTGACCTCAATGGTGAACCTTCTGGATATATACACTGTTCTCAGGGCCTGAGGGCCTCACTCCCAGTCAGCAAAAAGTTGTAGACCTGGAGCTTAGCACTTAGTAAGTAAAGGGTGTAGGTTTGCCTCTAATCAAACCTCCCTTAACTAGCCCCTCCTGAGGCCTATTGAATGGGTGGGAAGGTTCTTTAATCACAGATTGACATCACAATTGGTCTCAAGATCTTTGAGGTCCATTATATAGGCAACTTGTGTCTGAATAGGTACTAATATTTCTTAAGTACAACAAAATCCCCTCAAAAGAAACACATCACATTTGCAAAACGCTTAACATAACATCTTATCACGAGAATGACCACATGGCTCACTGTTGGCCCCTAGATCTTTGTATCCATTACATAGGTCAATGGGAAACTGGTGTCAATACTACCATAACAGTATGGCAAATACAATATGGATAATACAAAAATAGGTATACAGAACGATATCATCATTCCCCCTTCGATCTAATAGGGATCAAAATCTTGGGGTAAGGGGCAAAGATCTCATCCTCCATAGCTTCTTCCTACTGAAATTGGATGTAAAGCTGTCTCTTCCCCAAGAGGTAAAGAGTCCCATTTGAGAGGTCAGTTCTTTAGCAAGCTGGCACCTGGAACTTGATTGACACCAGGTCCAGTGGTGACACATCACAGTTGTGGACAGTGGGTGATGTCCAACTTAAGCAATCAGTCCTCTGAAAGTGTAAGATAGTTATGCCTGAAAGAGACAAATCTAGCATAAAGGTTAAATAAATAAAACAAAGGCCAAAAAGTATAGGCAGATATGAGCTATTATCCTTCAAATAAGGTCATCTCCATTTCAATTGGGACTCCAACAATGCAGCTATTCAACCTCATAGCCAAACTCAGGTGGGAAATGTTTCTTTTCAGAAGGAACACAATGAAGAAACTAAGCCAGGAGGATCCCATCCTAGATAGAGACTAAGATTGTCTTCACAGCTTCCCCCACCCATACAAACTTCCACTTGTTAATAGTACAAGATTACATTCCCTCTGAGTGGCTTGTGGCATTTATTGGTATTAGCCATGCTTCCGGAGTCAATGAGCCCACTATCACAGCTCTATTCATGGTAAAATATATGAGTCAAGGGCACAATTTGGTAATTTTGTTCTCCTGAATAAACAACTATTACAATATTATCCTTCCCACGGGCTATGATTTCTGCAGCCTTTGAAACATCATCTGGCTTCCATTTTATCCATACCTTAGCTCCCAAAATTATTCTATCAACAGAACCAAACCCTTCTGTTCCTCTACTAGTTATTTGGGAAAGAGTGTCAGTTTTCACAATGACTAATTTTTCCTCAAGGAACTTGAATTAGTCTATCATTTCTACAAAACTGTATAGGTTCTTCACCTGAATTCTGGAGTGTCACAACAATTTCTCTTTGATACTTAGAATCTATCACTCCAGCCAATATCTGTATTCCATGAGCTGCTAATCCTGGCTGAGGTACTATCTGCCCAAAGTGATTTTTAGAGATTCTCATACATACCCCAGTAGGTTTTTCTTATCTCTTTTTTATTCAACCTAAAGTTCTTCACAATGTAAATCACACCTTGGCAGCTTCAAGCAGGCAAGATTTGGCTGGGAAGGGTTGGAAGGAGAGGAAGAGGAACATGGAATCTCTCTTTCATTTGTTTCTTCTTTTTTGAATAAAATTAATTTTATTTTTACAAATTTCTTTCTAAATTGGTTGTATTGACTCATAGTTTCACCAGCAAAATACTAGTGTGACTATATTCCCACATGCCCTCCAGTACTATCTTTCATCATCTTTGCCAATTTTCTGAGATTAATGTAGAACCTCGTTTATTTTGATTTGGATTTTTCTTGTTTTTGCAGCATTCTTTCTAAGGTCATTAATAGCTTACAATTCTTTTAAGCATGGTTTGTTCATGTACTTTGCCTCCTCAAATATTGTGGACTAGCTCTTGGTAAGATATTAGACTAAGCTTAATTTCTACCAGACAGCTTTATATTTTTCCCAGGAGTTTTTTGTAGAACAGAAAGTTCTTCTTCCCTAAGTAATTCATGATTTCTAGTTTAACAAACACTGAGTTATTGGTTACTATGGATTCTGATTCATCCTTGTCTATTCTCTTCTATTGAGCAACATCTCTAGTTTTTAACTAGATCCTGGCAGATTATATCCATTGTAAAGTGCTCATCTCCTATTATAGAACATATCTCCCTAGGTGGAGTGTTTCCCAACAAGAATCACTCAATCATGATTTTCCCATCATTACCTTCATGTGAGAAGGCATCAGATTAGGCATTTTGTGATGATCAAGTTTAGACAATGTAATTAAGGATCAAGAAATGAAAGGAATGGGGGGGGTGGAGCCAAGATGGTGGCTGGAAAGCAGGGACTAGAGTGAGCTCCCCACTGAGTCCCTCCAAAAACCTATAAAAATGGCTCTGAACCAATTCTAGAACTGCAGAACCCACAAAACAGCAGAGGGAAGCAGGGCTCCAGCCCAGGACAGCCTGGATGGTCTCTGGGTGAGGTCTGTCCTGCATGGAATGGGGAGCAGAGCAGAGCAGCGAGGAGCAGAGCCCAGCGTGAGCAGCACGGACCAACCAGAGCAGGAGCCAGGCGGAGTGTGCCCTAGCGCCCTGAATCAGTGAGTTGGGGCAGTTACCAGACTTCTCAACCCACAAACAACAAAGACAGTGGAGAAGGTTAGTGGGAAAAGCTGCCAGAGTGGAAGGAGTTCTCGGTTCGGCCACCACCCCCGGGGCAGCAGAGGTGGGGCAGCTACAGACGTACAGCTGCAGTTGCTTCCGGCCCCAGGCCCACCTGGTGGGAGGAATTAAGTGGTGGATCAGAGCAGGAGTGCACAGCCTGCTGAAGATCTAAGTCCAGTCTGGGTTGGGGGTTTTTGGGGAAGGAGGAGTGCTGGCATGGCAGAGCTGGCGCATCCCCCCAGGCGTGGAACATAGTTCTCTAAACTCTACAAGCAGTCATACACCACTGAAAAACTCAAGGGTCAAGTTAGTTGGCTGGGAGTATGGCCAGGCAGCAAAAATGCACCCAGATTCAGTTTCAGACTTTGGATTCTTTCTTTGGTGACAAAGAAGACCAAAACATACAGACAGAAGAAGTTAACAGAGTGAAAGAACCTACAACAAAAGCCTCCAAGAAAAACATGAACTGGGTCCAGGCCATGGAAGAGCTCAAAAAGGATTTGGAAAAGCAAGTTAGAGAAGTAGAGGAAAAATTGGGAAGAGAAATGAGAAGGATGCGAGAAAACCATGAAAAACAAGTCAATGACTTGCTAAAGGAGACCCCAAAAAATACTGAAAAATATACTGAAGAAAACAACACCTTAAAAAATAGACTAACTCAAATGGCAAAAGAGCTCCAAAAAGCCAATGAGGAGAAGAATGCCTTGAAAGGCAGAATTAGCCAAATGGAAAAGGAGGTCCAAAAGACCACTGAAGAAAATACTACCTTCAAAATTAGATTGGAGCAAGTGGAAGCTAGTGACTTGATGAGAAATCAAGATATTAGAAAATAGAACCAAAAGAATGAAAAAATGGAAGACAATGTGAAATATCTCATTGGAAAAACCACTGACCTGGAAAATATATCCAGGAGAGATAAATTAAAAATTATTGGATTCCCTGAAAGGCATGATCAAAAAAAGAGCCTAGATATCATCTTTCAAGAAATTATAAAGGAGAACTGCCCTGATATTCTAGAGCCACAGGGCAAAATAGAAATTGAAAGAATCCATCGATCGCCTCCTCAAATAGATCCCAAAAAGAAATCTCCTAGGAATATTGTCCCCAAATTCCAGAGCTCCCAGATCAAGAAGAAAATACTGCAAGTAGCCAGAAAGAAACATTTTGAGTATTGTGGAAACACAATCAGAATAATCCAAGATCTGGCAGCTTCTACATTAAGAGATCGAAGGGCTTGGAATAGAATATTTCGGAGGTCAATGGAGCTAGGATTAAAACATAGAATCACCTACCCAGCAAAACTGAGTATCATGCTCCAAGGCAAAATATGGATTTTCAATAAAATACAGGACTTTCAAGCTTTCTCAATGAAAAGACCAGAGCTGAATAGAAAATTTGACTTTCAAACACAACAATCAAGAGAAGCATGAAAAGGTAATCAAGAAAAAGAACAAGAAAAAGAAATTGCAAGGGACTTACTAAAGTTGAACTGTTTTGTTTACATTCCTACATGGAAAGATGACATGTATGATTCATAAGACCTCAGTATTAGGGTAGCTGAAGGGAATATGCATATATACATATATATGTTTATGTGTGTGTATATATATATATATATATATGAATGTGTATGTATGTATACTTGTACGTGTGTGTACATATATCTAGAATGAGAGAGCAGCCACTACTGCCAGCTCTCTTTTCCTCAAACCATTTCATCCCTATCAGTTTCTAATCCCTATCATATTTTTGCATGATCCTTCTATTCTGCCTCTCCTAGCCCTATTCCATAATAATAATAATATTTATGTAGTGCTTTCTATATATCAGGCATGGTGCTACATGATCTACAATTATTATCTCATCTGATTATCACAATAAGCCAGGAATGTAGGTTCTATTATTGTCCCCATTTCACAGATGTGGAAACTAAGACAGAAAATAGTTAAGTGACTTACCCAAGGCCACATGAGCTAGTAAATATCTGAGGCCAAATTTGAACTCGTCTCCCCGACTTCAGTCCCAGTTGTTCTATAATTACCACGCTTAATTGCCTAAGGTCATATACATAGTAACCAGAATTCAATTCCAGACCTTCTCTCTCTAAATGTCAGGTTTTTCATTACTTCATGCTGCCTCCATCCTTAGCACAGAACAGCTATAAAAACAAAGAACATTCAAGATTTGATTTTATTATTATGTGACTATATAATTATCCAGATCCGATAATAATAGCTAGCATGTGTATAGTGCTGTAAGGTTTGCAAAGCTCATTACAAATATTATATCATTTGGTCCTCAAAATAACCCTGAGGTTTAGATGCTCTTATAATTCTCATTTTGAAGATGAAGAAATTGAGGCCAAAAAAAGAGAAAAAAAAGTAAAGACATTTTCCCAGGATTACACAGCTAATAAGTACATAACACCAAACTTGAACTCATGTCTTCCTGACTCCAGGACTAGCTCTCTATTCATTGAAACACCTAACTGCTTATTAGGTCTTGAGGACTGAAATATGAATTAAAACTATCTCCAGGAATATAGCAAATACATGATCCTTACTTTAAGACATTTTTATTGAAAAATGTTTTTTAACATGTACATGTTCAAATCTATGAACAAAAGGAAAACAATACAAACAAAATCATAAGCAAAATTTTTAAAATACCAAACAAAATCAAAGAAGAAAAATGATTAGGTGTGCTTTCATATGTCAGCAGTTTGCTGAAAGGAAAAGAAAATGGCTTTTTGGGATAGGTTATGAACTGCTGAGTTAAGAAAAGAAGTAATTCAATTTTGAGGTGGATGTAAAGCACTGTTCTTTTTGGATATAAACATTTTAGTTCCCAAAAGGGAGGATAAAATAGCATTTGCTCATGAAAAACCTTTTTTTAAATCAAAATATTTTTTTCTTTCTTGTATCCCTACGACACTGAGATCTCCAAGAAATCCTGGATGAAAAATTTCTTCGTTGGGTACTTGCCAATGCAAATACCACAATAAATCCCAAATGGTGCCCCCACTGTATAATACATTCATGGGGAGGTTTGGCATCCACCCCCATAGTATAGCCCCTTACACAGGGCTTATCCTTCCACTCACTCTCTTCCAACAAATTTCAGCTTTTCACCCACTAGTCAGAAACTTGCAGGCCAGGAGCTGAAATCTTCCTCTTAGCTGACTGCTCCTGTCTGAATCCTCTCACAATTCCTGCTGCCTTTTTCACCTTCCTAGTTCAACTCCGCCTCTGTTCCCCAACCCTTTCAATGACTCATACCAGAGCCTCCTGGTGCTTTGTGTCTCATCTTTCCCTTGTGAGGTAAAACTCACAAAATTTACTTTTATATTAGTTTTGACACCAACAGTCCTTATTTAATTATCCTATAGTCTCCAAACAGTTATTTGATCTATCAAAACTCCAGAAACATTTACATACAAATGAGCTGAGGGACCACAGCTTCTGTCATTTCTCTGTCCTCAAAAAAGTCCTCTCAGTTCTCTATATGATTCTCCTGTGTTTATCCTCACATTTTAACAGAAAAACTCTTTCTTCACACATAGACTATAACAGTTTTTCATGAGCAAAAGTTTTTTTTTTTTTCTCTGCCCCTTTCTACAACCAAAGTATTCACCCACAATTGGTACACTACTCAACATCTTTCTCAGATTGGCTTAATTCTTTTCCCTTACATAAAAGTTCATTTTCTGGCCCAAAATTCATTTGGTGCTCCTTTCAGCAAATAGTTTACAGAAGAAAGCTCCAGTATTTTACATTAAAAAGGACATTCTTAAAAGTGGCTGTGAATGATCATCATATGAGGTGAATGGGTGAAACTGATTTTCACCTAAAGTAGACCAAGGGATAAAATCAAGCATATTACCACTCAGTTTTATTTGCTGAGTCCTTGTTAGGGAGTGTTGAACTATGCTCTCCCCAACAGATGCAAGGAGAATAAATTGGTCAAAATCAGCATTTCTCACTGTTTCCCCAGCAATCATCCTTACTCCCTTGACTGAGTGAGTCACTATTCCTATCAGCCCATGTTAGTGTGCTTCTCAGTGAACTCATTTACATTTGCCTTTCCAGAATCCTTTCCTACTAACAATGACCTCTAGGGCAAAGGTCATTCCTAGTAGGAAAGGATTCTGGAAAGCCAAATGTAAATGAGTTCACTGAGAAGCACCCTGAGTTACATGTATTTAGAATTCAGTAGCAATCTAAGACCTCCAGCCCTTTTATGACATTGCTTTTGCCTCTACAGATTTTTCCTTAAATGTCAATGAATGTTTAGAACCAGGGAGTCTACAAAACATATCTGTGGCTGTGTCTATCTAAGCAAATGGTACTGGGAACTAAGCAAGTGAACATGATCCATGTAGACAACTCCAATGAATAAAGCGAGTTCTTAATGGGGGAGGTCATGACATATGTAAGAAGTTTTACCTAAATTGCCTAGATCAGGGGTGGAGAACCTGTAGCCTTGAGGCCACATGTGGCCCTCTAGGTCCTCAAGTGAGGCTCTTTGACTGAATTCAAATTTCACAGAACCTCGAAGTCTGAATTCAATCAAAGGGCCTCACTTGAGGACCCAGAGGGCCACATGTGGCCTCGAGGCTGCAGGTTCCTCACCCCTGGCCTGAATAATTCCCTTAATTCTCTAGCTTTTATTAACTAAATTCTGGGGATGTCTATTGAATTCGGCACACACATTTGATTATATTCGTTTGTGTTATGCTTTGATGCCAGCAGTTCATAAACATGCCCCTAAGCACTCTAAAAGTCATCAGAGAAGAAAAGTATTTAATGTGGCTTTTGGACATTTTGTTGTTTTAGTACTCTAATCCCTTGGAAGTTATATCAAGACCCATGAAGCCAAAACTCTTAATCATGAATGATATAAATCACTATGTCAGTTAACACTTGGGCTCATAAATCTCAGGGGGAAAAAGTGAATTTATGATAAAAGAATGCAATTCACCAGGATCACGATTAAAATGTGGTTAGAAGGAAGAGATTTGATCAAAACAGATTTTTGCAATTCTGAATGCAACCTTATGGAAAAATAGAGGCTAAAGCTGACAATCTGTTGGTATATATTAAGTACCAGTTTCACGTTTTCCCTGTTCAGACTAATTGCTTCTTTAATCTGTGAATGCTGACACACATGTGCAGTTGTGCAACTTAATAGGAAAGAAGATAGTTCAGATACTATCTAGTTTCATTATAGTCTCTTTTTAATTGTCTTCATCACTAAGGCACCATCATTTTATTTAATAGTTTAATAAGCAAGAAATCCAGCTATAAAATGCAAACGTTTAAGATATTTATAGATAAACAAACACTTCAGAGTGTAATATACCCAAACAGCCCCAAGTCCAAATGGACTAGTTTAAAACATGGATGGTTTTAGGAACTGTGGAGGAGCTCAGTTCCCAATAGTTGGGTTGTTTTATTAACACTACCATACATACCCATGAGCTGAGGCAGTGTATAATGGGTGAAAGGTTAGTCAGGAAGATCTAGGTGATGCTCCTGTCTTTGACACTTACTAGTCATGTGACTATAGCTTAGGGCAACCTCCCAGTGTCCCAGGGAACTCTCTAAAAAGCCTCTAAGTTACAGCTGTATTGCTAAACTGCATCACTATGGGGAGTTCCCATGCATCATTTCCCTACACTGATTAAATCATAGATGTGGACCAATGTATATACATAGATGTAGATCTATATGTACATATTTGTGTATATATACAACTATATAGATACAAGGCATCCCAAAAGTCTTGATTCAGTTTTAATTTATTTTAGATTAAAATAAAATACAGGGACACTCTGTAGCTATATTAAGCTTTTAAAGTATTTGTGTTACCTGGAAAGACTTACATGAACTGATGCTGAGTAAAGTGAGCAGAACCAGAAGAACATTATACCCAGTAACAGCCACAGTATGCAATGATCAACTATGATAGACTTAGCTCTTCTCAGCAATACAATGATCCAAGACAATTCCATAAGACTCATGATGGAAAATTCTAGAGAAAGAACTAGGGAGTCTGAACGCAAATGGAAGCGTGATTTTTCCCCTTTGCTCTGATTCTTCTTTCACAGCCTGGCTATGTTTAACATGCTTGTACATGTATAATCTATATCAGATTGCTTCCTGCTTTGCTCCCCTGAAGGGGAGAGGGGAGGGAGGAAGAAAAAATTTGAACCCAAAATCTTATAAAAATGAACATTGAAAATTATCCTTACATGTATTTGGAAAAAATCAAATACTATGAGGAAGAAAAAATAAATAATTTTTTTTAAAGTTTTGATCCATTACCACTCACTTAATGGAACATGCATACTAGATTAAGTGTATTGTAGATGGCTATTATAAGAGATATTGATGAAATTTTAAAATAAAGCAAAATTATACTGGAAATATTCCTCCTCCCCCCAACTTTTGGCCAGGAATTAGGAAAAGGATGGCCAGCATCTGTGATTTCCTCCACTCTAAGGAAACTCCCTTCACTGATGCAGATCCACAACTCATTCCTGACAATTGCATTATATGGTTGCCTGAGGGAACTGGGAGATTAACTGATTTGCTAATGGACCTAGTCTGTTTCAAAGCCATAGTTTGAAAACATGTCTTCCTCACTCCAAGTCAGCTGTCTATCTGCCGCATCAAGCTGCCCCTCATTGAATGTATTCATTGACTAAAAATCAGAAACTTATTTAGCTCCATTGTAAACAGTCACCACATCAACCCTCAAACTAACTCAAATAATTGAAACATGTAAAACACCCATAGGATGTATACCTTTTATATTATACACTTATAAA
The DNA here is from genome assembly GCF_011100635.1 of Trichosurus vulpecula. Classification (NCBI taxonomy): domain Eukaryota; kingdom Metazoa; phylum Chordata; class Mammalia; order Diprotodontia; family Phalangeridae; genus Trichosurus; species Trichosurus vulpecula. Next base: position 361,155,510 of record NC_050574.1, read on the forward strand.
CTCCCTCTTCTATTCACTTTGTAGCTTGGTTCTTTTTCAAGGTACAAGAGTTGTTATTATATCAACAATTCACACAAAGCCTCTTTTAAAGTAGTGTCAGCATTTCAAATATGGAAACCTATAAGCTTACGGAACCGGCTTATTATAACTTGTCCATGAGGGGGAAAAATCACTCCCAGGTGAAATTTAGTATATGTTACATTACTTCTCAGCCTAGGAGGCAGTTGTCTTTTTTAAACATAATATAAGATAAAATTCTACTGCTTTTATATTAAAGGAGTATAAAACAAGTACAAAAGTATAACAGAAGTGTATTTGGTGGCTTCTGTCTGAGGGATAATATGAAAAGTAATTTTGTGAATTAAAGGCCATTCATCCCACACTTTGTCCATTACCTTCTTAGAGTCTGGAATATTTCTAACCTAGTCCTAGAGGTGCATGCTAAAACCAGGGCGGACCTTTATGGGCTACTATAATTAAAAATGGTCCTGACATACCACTGAATCTTCAGACTGGGAAGAATAAACAAATGAGTTCTAGGACCAAACAAGGGAGTTCAGTCCCTTCTGGGTACAAACATGAATTAAAATATGCAACAAGATAAAGAATGTACACTTCCCACAATATGATCTTGAAGTAGAGTTTTCACATAGCAGTCTCTACTGACACCCTTCTAAGGATGAAAATGGTCTCAGAAAGCAATGATCAAGTTTGCAGCTTTTGCTGAGCCTGAAAACAAGAAATCATCAATGGCCACTAAAGAAGATGTTAGAAAGGCCTGGAAATGAAGAGTTTAGCAATATGATCACAGATGTATGAGAAACCCTTAGGACAACATAGAACAAACTCACTCTTAGCACTCCAGACTGAGCAATTTACCAGCAGGACACATGTCCACATAAAGAGAGAATAACGCTTAATAAATGAATTAATTGCTTCTTCTAGGTACTCAGAACTGCACTAAATTCTGACAGGGCAGCAGGAGTGGGGGGCATATACAAGAACTATGGCATGGCTCTTCCTACCCTGAAAAGACTTATAATCCAACAAATGGCACAAAATTAACACGAAGCAATCAGAAACCAATTAAATTCTGAACTTTATGATTTTAACAGGTTGGCTAGGTGGCACAGCACCAATCCAAGAGTCAGGAAGACATGAATTCAAATCTGGCCTCAGATACTTATTAGCTGTGTGACCTGTGGAAAGTCACTTAACCATGTTTGCTTTAGTTTCTTCATCTATAAAACGAGCTACAGAAGGAAATGGCAAACGACTCTAATATTTTTACCAAGAAAAACCCAAATGGTGTCATGAAGAGTTGGCCATGACTGAAAAGACTGAACATTGAACACATTATATTGACCATAAGTACATTAGAGTTCAGAGAAAATTCACCAGTAACCCAAGGAAATAGTGAAATATTAAGAAATGTACTTATATGACTATGGAGGTAAAAGAAAGGCAGTAAGATATCATTGTGAAATTAGTCAGTGCAAACATCTTGAATTTTATAATGTGTTTCCTTCTGAAAATTAATGTAGTTAGGGGTTCATTCTGTTAAGTATGTGAGTTTTCTTAGGATAGACCAGAATGATCCCTACCTTCTTACCCAAAGCATTCCTGGAGATTGTTTAAATTGTAAGGAAATGTACACTGGCTCAGGGGAATCACTAGATAAGACTTCAAGATCTGTCAGCTGGGCAACACATGCTGATCTACTGAGTAGGCAGCTTAGTTCCAGTTTCCTTTTCATTGTGAATTTCATTCTGTTTTTCTGGGGTGAACTACTTCCTATATCCTGATTAAAATGTGCATATGATGAGCACTCATTCAAAGTAAATGTTGTAATATTATTCCCAAGCAATAAAATTCAGTCTCAGAAAAGAAGGAAGGAAGGAAAGAAAGAAAGAAAGAAAGAAAGAAAGAAAGAAAGAAAGAAAGAAAGAAAGAGAAAGAGAAAGAAAGAATGAAAGAAAGAAAGGAAGGAAGGAAGGAAAGAAAGAAAGAAAGAAGAAGAAAGGAGGGAAGGAAAAGAGAGAAAAGAAAGAAAGAAAGAAAGAAAGAAAGAAAGAAAGAAAGAAAGGAGAAAAGAAGGGAAGGAGGAAAGAAGGGAAGGAGTAAGGAAGGGAAGGAAAGGAAGAAAAAGGGAAAAAAGAAGAAAAGAAAGTAGATGGAGGGGAAAGAGAAAGGAGGAAAGAATAAAGGAAAGGGAAAAGAAGAAGAGGGGAAGGAAGAAGGACTGAGTATCCACATGCTAGACATACATTTTAAAATGACTTCTCTCTAGTCTCATTTCTCAACTCTCAGCAGATCCCCTCCAGTTGAAAACCAGGGAAAACTAGATTCTTTTGTTAGGAGCTTGATTGTTGTTCTAAACTGATCACCCTTCACTCCAATTTTCCCCCTCTCTCTTTCTCTTGTGCTTTTTCAATCATTTGGTCATAATGGCTCTTTTGCTGTTTATCACTGTCTCTCCTCATCAATTTTCATTGCTCTCTACTGCTTCTTTATCACTTTTTGTTGTCAGGAATATAACTACTTTTGGATCAGATGTTTGCCATAAATTCCTAAAACAGACATCTAGCCCATAAAGAATAGAAATGAATTGGCTAGTTTTAAATGTCACTGGTAGATAGTTCATCTCTGTAGGTGTGATTGTTAGTACTTTCACATCTCAAGTTAAAAATTGAATTTTTTCCAGGGCCCTGAGCAAAATTATTCCTTTCTCATATGCCTTAGAAACAAATTGTACAGCCTCCACCAGCCTCCACCCACATATTATATTTGACCAAGAAATTGATGTGAAGCAGTTTCTACTATTCCACTATCATGACAGTTTATACCCTCTGGTAGTGGTGCCAATCTAAATTTCTTAGAACTCGTTATCTTATCCAATTAGAGGATTTGAAAATATTGGCAATTATTTGGGTTTAATAGTCACATATTTAAAGGGGGGAGGAAAAACCTATTTTTTTTTCAAAACATAAAAAATATTGGCAAAGGTATTGAAACTTTATATAACATATTTCAGCTGACAGCACATTTTTAAGGTTGAATTACACACCCTTAAAAAATGAGAGCTTCCAGCAGAAATGCTGACAGGCCCTTTACTTGTAGAATAGTATTTGCCTCTAGAATAATAACAATATATTATGTTTAAATGGATCCTTTTATAAAGCACTTTAAAAACTGTCAGCCTGTAACTCTTCTCCCCCTGTACATGTATCTACAAAGGAAGTTGATAGGAACTCTATATATCTATTATTTAGTTATTTAGTTATTATGTATTTATTACATTTATGAGATGTACCCATCACTTATTAGCCCTGGGCACCAAGGCAAGTTTTAGAAATGGAAGGGGGAAAGTCTGTGCCATTATGATCTTCAAAGTATTCTAAACAGCATAAAACAAGATATATCCCTTCCAGCCCTATCATCCTGTAATTCCTACACACCTTTAAATATACATATGCATAGGAGGAGAATTTGCCTTCTTGTATTCTAAGATGACTCCAAAGATTTCATGGAGAGGCAGAGCTAACTCTGTATCTAACCAAATGCTCTGGTTTATTTCACTCTTTATATGAAATAATTTTATTAAAAAAAAAGTTGGGAGAGAGAAAAAAAGTTGGGGGGCAGAGGGGAGAAAAGTAAATATGAACATTTTTATCTTGACTAAAATGAATAAATGCATCGTTCTCTCAGTGACCATTTATTAAACATCTACTGGGAGAAGAACACTGCACTTAACACTAGGGGTACAATGTTTACAAAAAAGACTGTCCTTGGTCTTTATGGAGTCATTACTTGGTCATCATTATCATCATCATTTTACATTTATATAGCCTTTAAAGATTTCTTATTAGAATTTAAAACTACCTACCCACATTTAAAAGATGAGGAAACTGGAGATAAGAAGGGCAAAATGTCTTATCCAAAGTCACACAGCCAGAATCATCATCAGACATTTTTTTTTTTACCTGGACAAGCACTACAAGTCATGACTACTGTAAAGAGTACACACCCTTGAGTGGAGGAGGGGGGGAAGGGAGATAAGAACCCAACTATCATGGAAAGAGAGTTACTTTGGTGCAATATTGAATTATTGTTAATGTATTGTTAATGCAATGGGAAGACCTTTCCTATCTATTAACAGTATCCATGTGACCTGTCTGAGTCACCTGAGTGTGAGTCACATGGAGTCTTTGGTGGGAGGAGCTTGCCCAATGGGTGGAGCAGGAAGGGGTGGAGCAGGAAAAGGTGGAACAGGAAGATGGAATGAGTAAGAGCTGGGAGATAGATGGTGGGGGTTGCAGCTTTGAGAGAGAAAGAGCAGGCCAAACAGCTAACATGAGTGAGAGAGGGAGTGATTTTTCGTAAGGGAGTCTGCTTGTGGGAAGGCTTAAGAAGGGAAGGCTTGGGGATGCTGCTGCCCCCTGCATTGATAACGTGTATAGATTTCTTTCTTGCTATGACTGATTTGGCTTTCTGCTGTTGGAATCAATGTTTTGGTTCTGTCTTCCATGAGGAAAGTCTGGTATGTTTTGTGATTCAGAACTATGCTGGCATGTTCATAGCAGCTGCAGCCTCTGTGGGTATCATGTTGGCACTATAAGTATAAAGAGACCACAGTCACGGTAGCCAACATCAAGGTTGATAGGGTGGAAATTCTCAACAATTCATCTAAAATTTTCCTATTTTAACTAATTATTCTTGCCAGAGAGATGGCATGGCAAAAAGGACCAATAGTCAATGTTGCTGTAAGACCCAGATTCAAATGCCGCCTGTGACTCATACTTAGCTACATGACTATGAGGAAGTTAATCTTCCTCTCACTGCTTCAGGTTTCTCCCCAAGATTTTAAATTATAGATCAAAGGATTTAGATCCAGAAAAGGTCTTAGAGACCACCCGAATAGGTAGATAGTTTCCAAACTTGGAATTCCCTGGACATGTGTGTGCACACTCATGCACACACATAAATACAGATACACATAAACACTGGCATATAAAAGCATGTATATGTATGTATATATTGGTATTAATGTAATATATCTATGGATGCATATATACACATACATGTGTACACATACTTAAACATATATTTGCACACATGTGAATACATTTATATATAATATATTATCATATATACTAAATATGCTATATATAGTACATATACATGTTATAATATGGCATTATAACATAATATAGCATAGATATATACATACACACACATATAAACTTTGTTTCTATTCTATTGAAAGACTGCAAGTGCTCTCAATGTCCTCTAAATTTGATAACAGTTGACCTGCTCAGCTTAATACTTTGAACTTATTTCTCCCTAATTCCAAGTTCCTCATTTTAATGATGATGTCATGGAGATAATATACAAAAGCAAATGATTACAATAGACAATGTTACCTGATGAATTAATGATAGATATGGGGGGTGGAGTATTGAGCCCTTACTATGTCATCTGATATGTTCTGGGCTCTGTGGGGAGGACAGAAAAGATCTATGAGGAATAAACTTGCTGTTTTGACACAGATTATGATCATGACAGCCAAAATGCTGAAGATCAAAGAGTAACACTCTCCAATATTTTCTTTTGATACCCAAAAATGGTATTTGTTTTATAAATATTCTCCTCCCTTCCCAATTAATTGCCAAAATTCTAAATGGTTACCATACATTTAATGACAAAAGCAGAAGAAAAAAACTCTTAGTTTTGTCTTCTACCCTTATTCTTCTTCAATCAAACTTGCATTTCTCTGCCATTCAAGGACCATACCCCAGTCTCTTATTTATTCATTCACACCAAAGGGAAGCCAGGCTTGTAATCTTATAAAATCTGTCACAGGAGGAATGTCCCAGTTCCTGGTATTAGGGAATGTTGAGAGCAAGCATAGTATGATTACAGCAGAGTACATTAGCTCAAGAGTAAAGAAAGCTGGATTTTGTTCCAGTGACCAAACTGGTAGGGGCATCGACATCCCCACAGTGAAAAGAGTGAGGATACCATGTAGCACCAGAGATGTGAGTGGGTTGGCAAGTGTTTCAAGACATAGAGATGAAAGATACTCTATGAATACAAAGTTCATTTCTCATATAAATAATTCCTGTATATATTTCTCTGCCTTCACTGGTAAATCTCATTCATCATGACCTACAATGCCTCTGCTAGCCTATTGCAGATCTGCCACTCTCTTGGAGAACACTTGCCAGGACAGCTTAATTGTTTAGTGCTTAAACATCCTGTAGGTTCTAAACTAAGACCTTTGAGGAAAGGGAAGAGAACAAACTTTCTATACTCCTGACCACTGGCCAAATAAGATCTGAACATAATTCTTAAGTGAAGAAGGAGGAGTAAGGGAAAGGGAAAGAGTCATTGCATTAATTCAGTTCACCAGAAAAAAGTTCCTATTAATTCCCAAGTTCGATTACTTTGACTATGATTATACACAGAAAAAATAACTCTTCTTTATCAAGTGTATTTCCAAGTAAGTAAGTCCAGTCTTGTGTATGTGAAATGAAATGCTTTAGTTTATAAGGAAAAAAAGAGGAAGATTTTCTTTTGTGGGGGTTTTAATGGAAAAATTAAACATCTTTTAGGAAATCTGCAGTCTTTCTCTCGGACGATTTTCCCACAGAATAATGTCTCTAAATAAATTCAAGTGCAAATATATTTAACTTCATGACCTTAAGATTTATACAGAACTAGGAGTACTTCTAATGATTCTTATTTGTGGTATATTAGAAGGCCTGGAGGGTCACACAAGGTATCTGTTTTTAGATCCTATATCAATATATGTGTATGTGGTAGATAAAATATTTGTTATATGTTTATATATAAGTAATGATATAGCTAAAACAAATATATTGTTTTACATATATATAATGTTACATAGGAGCTAAAACAAATTTTATTTATTATGTATTCAAATATATACATAGATTTATTATATAGATGCATGTATATATTTGTACAAACATAAACATTAGTAAGGCACATTTGTAGATTACTGAAAAAAATTTCTGCAAAGAGTTGGAAATCATTCACTCAGTTTTATATCTTGTCTTCACAGCACTTAGTATCTGCCAGTGTTGAGTTCTGAAACCCTCAGCTGTTTCTTCTCTGACACAGAATGATCTCTTCAACAGACTATTTTTTTCATAAAATATTCTTACAACATGTATATTCAACTCTCATTGCTGTATCTGATTTATGAAGTCTATAAGCGTAGTGAAGTGTGACAATGTTAGTGAAGAGATTTACATATTTCTCTCCTCCATCCCCCCAACCCAATTCCGAAAATGTTCTTATATTTTATCATTATCACTCAGGCATTTATTTCCTTAATGAGGGGCTTGTAGGATGACAACAGGACTAGAGTTGTATATAGTGTATCAAAAAGACTGGAACTCTCAGGAATGCAATCACAGATGTAATCTTAAAAGAAAATGAATGCATTGTAATTATAGAAGGACTATTTTTAATATTTATATTTTTATTTCTTAAAAAAGAGAGACAGGAAGGGAGAAAAGAAATTGATGATTGGATATAAAAATGGAAAGAGGATTCATTTGGGGTTCCCCTCCCCAAAAGAATTCACTATGCTTGCCCTGAATTTTCTAGGCAACAGGTTTCCCAGTGCGGTCTTATCCCATTATGTCAGGAGTGCATATTTTTGCAGTTCACACCCCCCAGTATGATCCCAGCAGGTCCCCTGCCATTGTCATGTTATTTTTGTAAACATTACTGCCAAAGATGCTATAATACTGGTTTACAACAGTTGATCACTGCTGTGAAATTCAAGCTGCCATCAAAATGGGTTCTTTTTTTGTTAAAAAGCAGGGTGGGTAGGGAGAAAAGATTAAACACAGCTCACCCATGTACCTTTTCACATTTGGACAAACTTTGCTAAATATTCCACTTGTGACGGCCATTAATCCTACTGTATTCCCATTTGCTTTGAAGCTGATTAGTAATTACTGAGATGATGGTATAAAAACTGAGAAGACTAAATTCTGTGCTGTGTGTTCTAGCTAGACCCTAGATTTCTAACTCTTTTGGCTATCCCTAGGAGACATGGCCACAAACCCCACTGTCACTAGATCTAACCGATAAGGCCAACCATGAGTGCACACTGTGGAGATAGGAACATATGGTTTCTTACTCTAGGGTCAGAGGGTAAGGCCAACCATGAGTGCATATATGATAGGGAGGGGAGTATAAATTCTTTGGGGTTTGAGTTTTTTCTCTAGGCTCAGAGGCAAAGTTATCGGTCTATTCAAGAGATAAATAAGAACATAATTCCTTTTTCTCAAAGCAATTAAATTCCAGATTCTCACTGCCATCTTATTTTCCATTATTAAAGGGATGGTTGGTGAAAATTTAGAAAAGGATGTGTTGATCACAAAGAGCTGTCATGACTTCCAGGATAAGTCATGGCAGACAAACTACTTTCTCTTTTTTTACCAGGGTAACTACACTGTTATATTGGAGAATTTGATCATTTCAGCAAAGTATTTTTAAAAGTTTCTCATGTTATTCTTAAAGACAAAGTATAGAGATACTGACTTTACCAGACAATAGTTAAATGAACTTGGAACTGATTGAATTATTGGAACCAAAGAGTAGTCATTCACAGGTTCAAGTCATGTTGGAGAGAGGTTTCTGGTGAAATGCCTATCGCTCCCTCCGTGAATTTTTGTTAGATGAAAAAAACCATAGGTAATTTGCTTACCAGATCCACAAATGGCTTATAACTGGGTGGTATAATTAGCACATTTCTTGACAGAGTAAGAATTCAAAAGGATCTTGACAGGTAAACATTGGGATGAATCTGACAAGACAAAATATAGTAGGAATAATATATGTTTGTTTTGTATTTGTATTTCCAAAAATTAGCTTTTACAAGTTCAAGATGAAGGAGGCAGAAAGATTAGTTCACTGGTAAAAAGCTCAGGGATGATTTACAGACTATGTTCTATATTTTTCAACTGTGTGACATGGTGCCTAATACAAAAGCTTAGGCTTTATCAAGAGAGACATAATCCCTAGAACAAGAAAGTAATAACCCCACAATGTTAGATAAGGCTCTAAGGGAGTTACACCACAAAATTTCTTTCATGTCTTATAAGATAAAGATGGCTCAACAGGAGGTGGAGCCAAAACGGCAGCTGAAAAGCAGGGACTAGCATGACCTCCCCACCGAGTCCCTCCAAAAACCTATAGAAAAAAGCTCTGAACAAAATCTAAGACTGCAGAACCCACAAAACAGCAGAGGGAAGCAGGGCTCCAGCCCAGGACAGCCTGGATGGTCTCTGGGTGAGGTCTATCCCACACAGAGCTGGGAGTGGAGCAGAGTGCAGCAGAGCCCAGCGTGAGTGGCGTGGACCAACCAGACCAGGAGCCAGGAGGAGCGGGCCCTAGCGCTCTGAATCAGTGAGCTGCAGCAGTTACCAGACTTCTCAACCCACAAACACCAAAGACAACAGAGAAGGTTAGTGGGAAAACCTGCGGGAGTGGAAGGAGTTCGAGGTTCGGCTACCGCCCCGGGGGCAACGGAGGTGGGGCAGCTGCAGAACTACAGCTGCAGTTGCTTCCGGCCCCAGGTCCACCTGGTGGGAGGAATTAAGTGGCAGATCAGAGCAGGAGTGCACAGCATGCTGAAGATCTAAGCTCAGTCCGGGTTGGGGGTTCTTGTGGAAGGAGGAGTGTTGGTGTGGCAGAGCTGGCACATCCCCTCCCAAATGTGGAACATAGAACTCTTTAGTCTACAAGCAGTCATACCCCGCTGAAAAACTCAAGGGTCAAGTTAGTTGGTTGGGAATATGGCCAGGCAGTGAAAACGCACCCAGATTCAGTCTCAGACTCTGGAATCCTTCTTTGGTGACAAAGAACACCAAAACATACAGCCAAAGGAAGTCAACAAAGTCATAGAGCCTACAACAAAAGCCTCCAAGAAAAACATGAACTGGTCTCAGGCCATGGAAAAGCTCAAAAAGGATTTGGAAAAGCAAGTTAGAGAAGTAGAAGAAATATTGGGAAGAGAAATGAAAAGGATGCGAGAAAACCATGTAAAACAAGTCAATGACTTGCTAAAGGAGACCCAAAAAAATGCTGAAAAATACACTGAAGAAAACAACACCTTA